>NC_143052.1:225565075-225716590 GCF_052426305.1 Pelodiscus sinensis
TAGGTCCCAGGGTTTTCTCTCAGTCCCTGGCTGTACTGCAGGGGGGCTGCAGGTTGGACACGCTTCCTCTGGCAGTGACCACATGACTTCAGGCTCTAGGTGGCAGGACCCCTCTCCCAGTTGGAGTTACAATCATTCTACAAGTCTTGGCTGGTGGTGTCTCCCTGCCCAGAGCCTCTTTTCCCCTCTTCAATGGTCCCAGCTGCTCACCACACCCAGCTGCAGACTATGCTGCTTTGCCAGCCTCCAGCTCCTTGCGTTGCTTCTCTGACCCCTTTGGCTCTGGTCACTGCAGGTCTGCTTCTCAGCACAGCTTGCACTCCTTGGGCTGGGTGTGTCTGTCTCTGTCACTGCGGGTCTGCCTGTTATGCTGTCAGTACAGCTTGCTCTCCTTGCTACTCTTCTTAGGTCTCTTCCCCTTTGACTCAGACCCAGAAAATCCCAGCTCACACAGAGGACGGGTCCTGATCTCCTAATTCCCACATTGGCCTGTCCAACCTGTCAATCAGGCTGACCTGGAGTGTTGGCCTCTTCCCTTTGTCTCTGGGGTCTGTCATTCTCAGGGCCCTGATTTCTCATGGACCCTTCTCCTTTTGGTACTGGGATCTGGCCAACCAAAAACTTCCACTGAGTTTTAGTAAGTGGTTAACAGTCCCCTTACATTAGTGCAATGTCATGAAACATACGTCTCAGGACAATACTAGGTAATCTTAAATAGAATTTGTGGCTCTCTATGACTTCATTCACTGATGAAGAAGTATTTTATTTTATTTTATTTTATTTTATTTTATTTTATTTTATTTTATTACAGGACCTCATTGTCCTTGTTCTGTACAATATACAGGACAAAAAGAAAAAAAGTCCTTATCACAGAAATCTTAAAATCTAAATATAAAATATGAGAGGCAAGAGGTGGATACAGACAAATAGGAGCATAAGAAACAATAAGACAATACCAGTCAATGTGCTAGGCAGTAGTCTCAGCATACTACCAACCTAACTGTTGTCAATTTTTTTGTGGGCTTTGCAGTTGTTCAAACTTGAATACTCCTGGTCTAAGTAGAGGGCATAGATGAAAGTACCTGTAAAGCATTTTAAATTCTTAAAGACTGTAAAACAGTCTTACCTTGAAAATTGTCCAATGTAGCTTTGAACTGTTGAGTTTTTGTTCTGGCTATTTCATTACATTGTTGTTCATAAATATTTTCAAGGATTATATGAATATTAATTTCCTTGGGAATATTCAGAAAGTTACTTAATGTAATAAAATATTCTTTTCATCTTGACCATTATGCTCTACATAAAGAAGTTTTATGATGTGCTTTTGTAAGCAATTTGCTGCTATAACTTTCTTTGATATGAAGTTTTAGTACTTTTACTTAATTGCATGGCATACCTGAATAGCTATGCTATTTCTGATGGTTAGGATCAGAATAGTGATTCTAACTGTGTTTCATCCTTGAAAGAGTATGTTTGTGACACAATAGCAAAAAGAAGTTTGGTGTATAACAGCAGTGAGGATGTGAATCACATTTTCGTGGATATGAAACTACATATTATAGACTTTACTATACGAATTTTGATTCAATTATTTTGCTAAGTACTGACTGGCACATTATCATTTGAAAGGGATTCTAGTCTTCACATACACTTATGCTGAGTGCATATATTAGAGCTAAGCAAAATATTATGCATATGTCTTAGGCTTCTCTAATCATCACTGGATGGTGTCTTCTTTTGGAGGTTCTGAGGATTAGCATTGCCTGTCCAATGCACCTTCCTATGGTTGCAGTCTGTTTTCCTCTCTCTTAATAGGAGATCCTGCTTCTTCCTCTCGAGTCACCCCTCCAAACAGGTGACATAGCAGATTCCCCTTCCAAGATAGTATTTCAAAGTCTCTCTCTGGAAGCAACATCAAACAATCCTTACCCCAGTTGCCCTGACTATGTCAGTCTAGCAGTGACACTGGCCGTCTTTGTATCCGCTAGCTTCAGGGGGCAGCCAAATTAGTCTGTACTGGATAAACTTAAAAAAACAACAAATAGTCTGGCTACATGTTTTGTTAGTCTTTGTATCCACCGTCCTTCACAAAACCACCCTGGAGTGGTAGGGGAAGCTGGGCCAACCATCTACTCTGCCTTACATTCTAGAGTCCTGTACAAATGGCTAAGATCTGCAGCTACACCAACCTTACTGCTCTCCCCACTGGACTTCTTCCTCCCACGTATTGTCTCCCCTTCTTTCTCCCTTTCCTCAGGGATGGGGGACTTCAGCATTCCTATACTATTGCCAGCCTTCTATCTTTATTGAAGCCCCTGCCTGTTCCCTCACAGGAACGCTTCCTTTCATTAGTGACTCATGGTAGCCCTCAGGAGGTGCACCAACCCACTATGTGCCTGCCAAAATTTTAATTGCTAAATGGGGTGCCCCGTATGCTCTCTCCTTGCCCCTCTTGGTGTCCATCTCTGCACTCCCTCTCCCTCCCCGCACCCCCCCACCGGCACCAGTTTCCCTTGATTCCTTCTTATTAGCTTTGTTCTGCTTAAATCTCCTCCTTTTGCCAACTAATTGGCTGATTGGGCTGTAAGACAAGGTGCTGGCTATGAAATCCTGAGCCAGAACTCTGCATGCCAGCTCCAATGAGGAAGATTAGTTGGCGCTCACTAATGTGATTGAATTCCTAACTGGTAATGGGAAGTAGTTGCTAGCCTCATTAACCAGGAGGCTACATAAGGCTGGCAAGAAGGAAGTGTGGGCTGGGAAAAGAGGAAAGGGAGGAGCCAAGGAAGCCATTGTAGCAAAGGTAGCACTGGCTGAGGCAGCAGGTTTGAAGTTCTGCATGTAAGGTGGTGGGAACCGGCACATTCAATAAAAAGCACAGTGTCTACAACACAGAGGGGCTACGTCTAGACTACATCCCTTTTTTGTAAAAGGGATGTAAATTAGACGTATTGGAATTGCTAATGAAGTGGGGATTTAAATCTCCCCCGCTTCATTAGCATAAAAATGGCTGCCGTTCTTTTTCAGCACAGAGCTTTGCCGGAAAAAAGTGCCAGTCTAGACACTTATCTTACAGAAAATAAAGCCTTTTCTGAAAGATCCCTTATCCCTTATTTCAAGAGGGATAAAGGATCTTTCGGAAAAGGCTTTATTTTCCGCAAGATCAGTGTTTAGACTGGCGCTTTTTTCCGGCAAAGCTCCATGCTGAAAAAAAGTGGCAGCCATTTTTATGCTAATGAAGTGGGGGAGATTTAAATCCCTGCTTCATTAGCAATTGCGATACATCTAATTTACATCCTTTTTACGAAAAAGGGATGTAGTCTAGACGTAGCCAGGATGTCTGTAGCTGGTTTGTGACTGCATGATTAGTCGAAGCCCGAAAAGTCTACTTTGGCCCTGCTACAGGCCCCCTTAGCCTAATTCAGTTCTTGTAAGGCAAATCTAGGGATTATACCCCATCACCATCCATTTACAAACAATGCTTACATTCACGTTAGTGGGAGATTTGCCTGAATAGCCACTGATGTAACATAGTCAGAATTCTATTTTTAAATGTTTGCATGATTACAAAAATATCTTGTTGGTAATTGCAAAAATATTGGAAACACAGAAATAAATTAATATGTTTTTAGTGTAGCCTAATGGTCTGTCTATCAAGTATCCTGTCTTCCGACAGTAGTTGATGCCAGATGCTTCTGAGTATATGAACTGAACAGGGAAATTGTGAGTAAATACATCCCT
The DNA here is from genome assembly GCF_052426305.1 of Pelodiscus sinensis. Lineage (NCBI taxonomy): Eukaryota > Metazoa > Chordata > Testudines > Trionychidae > Pelodiscus > Pelodiscus sinensis. Next base: position 225,568,817 of record NC_143052.1, read on the forward strand.
TCTCCAGTTGGAGCTTCTAAAATTTTCAAGTTTAGGAACACACATAGCATCCCTGCACATCTTGGTCAATAGCCATTGATGAACCTATCCACCTTGACCTTATCTAATTCTTTTTTTAACCCACTTATACTTTTTGCCTTCACACATCCTCGGGCAATGAAATCCATTGGTTGATTGTGTGTCACACCAAATAGTACTTCCTTTTGTTTGTTTAAAACCTGCTGCCTATTACTTTTGTTAGATCATCCCTGGTTCTTCTGTTATTTAAAGAATAAGTTTAAGTAGCATCCTCATGTCTAGGTAGTTCCCCATTTTTAAAGTTAATTTCTATTATGGTGAACTTATTTGGTATTTCCTCCCTCTCCTTCCCAATGCTGTTACAATTAAATAATGACAGTTGCCATTATTGGGTGTTTCAACAGTATTTCCCTCTTAGACCAGATCCTGTGCTTCATTTAGGTCTAAATTAAGAACTGACTTTCTGCTTGTGGGTTCCTAAATTAGCTCCTCCAAGAAAACAATAGTATTTAGAGATTTTATCTCTGCATAACATCCTTTGATGACATATACCCAAACAATATCAAAATTCCCTGTCATACAATGCAGATTGCTCAATTAAAGTCAGTGTGAGTTTTGTCATTGAGATATCGGTAGCTAACAAATATTCAGTTACTCTGAAAATAAAAGGACAACATAAAGTAAAGCACAGTAATGAATTCTGGAAGGAACAATTAAAGTTATTTATACTTCTGTGGGTTATAAATTAAATATAAGATCTCAGGGGAAATACCGGGTCATCAGTGTAGACAGCATAATAGATCTGTTCCATGAACAGAAGTGATCAAAAGTCAGAAAAGGTAAAGTACAAAATAGAAAATACTATAATACCATCCATACATATATGACATCTCATTCTCAACATAGATACAGCACAAATATAAAAGGTCTAAACTAAAGGGCAATGACTATGACTGCAGGCCTAGAAATATTCTCATATGAAGAAATAATAAAAAATAACTTTGATAATAGACCAAAGCATAACAGATTATATGAGAGGTGTACAAAATAATGAATAACACAGATGGCAAATAGCACATTGCTATTTACTAATCTCAAAGTATTAAAAAGTCAGGAAGTAGAAGAGTCGAGGAAGCAGGCTCTTTAGATTAATTGAACTCTTTAGAGTAAGTGTATTTGAAGAGTTTTCCAAATCCTTTACTTTTTGTAAGTTGGAACTTGCTGAGTTTAATTCCCATTTGCATTTTCTATCATGCTGTTTAATTCCTATTTGCATCTTTTCTTAGAGCCCCTCTTAATTCAATTTCAAAACTCCCATGAGACCTGGATCAGGACCTTATACAACTACTGGCACAGTAGTTTAAATGTGATTGCTTATTATTTTTCAAAACACATGAGACTGGAAGTATAAGGTGAAGAAAAGGCAATAACTGATGTGTACTTTTACATAAACCATTTGCTATGTAACATAAAATATTTTGGGTGAAATTCTGGTCTTATGTGAGTACTTGGGTGCTTTGCTATTGAAGTCTGCTGGGCCATGAAATCATCTTTTACTGGTCCAGACCATTAACAGGTGTAAATCAGCATCACTCCATTGATCTCACTGAAATTACACTGATTTTCCCACCTAAGGATATAGTCTATTTACCATGGGGGAAGCGGAGAGGAGGCTGCAGACAGGGGGGTTTAAGAAGGAGAGCAAAAGATCTCACCACTGAACAGGCTACGACGTGAGTGTACGAGCTTTTGATGTGAGTGAGTTTGCTCAACTGTTTGAATTTTAATTCTGATTTCAGGTGATTTCAGTTTCAGTTACTGTGGCAGTTGGGATTGCATGTCTGGGAGTGTTTGATCCTTTGTTCCCTTGATTGTCTTTGATCAGCCTCAGGATTAGCCTTTCCCTGTGTGACTCACGAGAGGGTAGGCCTGACCTAGGCAAGAAGGGTTTAAAAGCCAGAGGCAGTGCGAACAGGGGACTGAAGCACATAGGGGGCTGCAGACAGGGGAGTTTAAGATGGAGTTGGAAAGAGGGAGGCTTGCTATGGTCAAGAAGACCCGCAACACCTGTGCCAGTACTGCTTCTGTCTCTTCCACCTGCGCCTGTAGCCAGACAGGCCACCTGACCATGTATCTCTCTACCCAGATCCTGGTGTGGCTTGCAATTCCCATTTAATGAAATTGAGGATGGGGGGACAATCCAATGTGAAAGGTGCCTGCTGGTGGACTCTCTCAGGAAGCAGGTGGGAGAGCTATAGGAAGAGGTGGCTAGGCTGAGAAGCATCCGAATCCATGAGCAATTCCTGCATAGTGTTCTTGTCGAGACAGCTGAGGTAGCTGTCCCACTACACAAGACTCTTGACATACCATTGGTGGAGGAGGAGGTGGTTCAGGGGGACACAGGTAGCTGGTCATTTCTGGCAGCAGGCAATGCTCCACCCCTGCTGCCAACCCTCCCACCATGGTACTGGGAAACCATTATGCTCTTCTTGATACAGAAGATAAAGACTCATCCCCTAGAGCTGAGCAGGAGAAGCCTCGTACCTTCACAGCTGCGAGGTCTACTACAACCACTGCGAGGAGAAAACGTAGGGTAGTGGTGGTTGGAAACTCTCTTCTGAGAGGGAGGGAGGTGCCCATCTGTTGCCCTGACGTGTCATCTCGGGAGGTATGCTGCCTGCCGGGGGCCCATATCTGAGATGTTATGGAGGCATTGTCAAGGCTTATCTGGCCTTCTGACTACTACCCCATGCTACTCATCCATGGGAGCACTAACAATACTACAAGGTGTGACATTGAGCAGATCAAGGGTGACTACAGGCCTCTGGGAGTACGAGTGAAGGAGTTTGGAGCTCAGGTGGTGTTCTCTTCAGTCCTTCCTGTCAAAGATAGGGGCTCAGGCAGAGACAGGTGCAATCTGGAGCTGAATGCCTGGCTGCAAAGATGGTCTCACCAGGAGGGCTTTGGCTTCTTCAACGATGGGATGCTATTCCAAGAAATACTGCTAAGCAGGGATGGGTTCACCTTTTGAGGAAGGGGAAGAGCACATTTGGATGAAGACTGGCTAACCTAGTGAGGAGGGCTTTAAACCGGGTTCGATAGGGGCAGCTAACCAAAGCCCCAGGTAAGTGAAGAACATTAAGGCCTGGGAGATGTTTCAGAAATGGGAGTGAGTGAAGGCTATAATAGCAGAGAAAAAAGAGGGACAAGGCAGAACTGGGAGGCAAGATCAAATTAGTATCTCAGATGTCTTTATACAAATGCAATAAGTATGGGTAATAAGCAGGAAGAACTTGAAGTGCTAATAAATAAACACAACTATGACATCGTTGGCATCACAGAGACTTAGTGGGATAATACATATGATTGAATATTGGTATAGCAGGGTACAGCTTGCTCAGGAAGGATAGGCAGGAAAGAAAAGGAGGAGGTGTTGCCTTATATATTAAAAATGTACACACTTAGGGTATGTCTACACTACCCTCCTAGTTCGAACTAGGAGGGTAATGTAGGCATACCGCACTTGCTAATGAAGCCCGGGATTTGAATTTCCCGGGCTTCATTAGCATAAGCGGGGAGCCGCCATTTTTAAATCCCCGCTGCTTCGAACCCCGTGTAGCGCGGCTACACGGGGCTCGAACTAGGTAGTTCAGACTAGGGTGCCTATTCCGAACTACCGGTACTCCTCGTTTCACGAGGAGTAACGGTAGTTCGGAATAGGACCCTTGTCCGAACTACCTAGTTCGAGCCCCGTGTAGCCGCGCTACACGGGGTTCGAAGCAGCGGGGATTTAAAAATGGCGGCTCCCCGCTTATGCTAATGAAGCCCGGGAAATTCAAATCCCGGGCTTCATTAGCAAGTGCGGTATGCATACATTACCCCGCTAGTTCGAACTAGCGGGGTAGTGTAGACATACCCTTTGACTGAGGTGGAGATGGACATAGGAGACAGATGTGTTGAGAGTCTCTGGGTTAGGCTAAAAGGAGTACAAAACTAGGTTAATGTCATGCTAGGGGTCTGCTACAGGCCACCTACCCAGGTAGAACAGGTGGATTAGGCTTTTTTAAACAACTAACAAAATAATCTAAAGCACACTATTTGATGATGATGGGGGACTTCAACTATCCAGACATATGTTGGGAAACTAACACAGTGGGACACAGACTAATAAGTTCTTGGACTGTATTGAATACAACTCTTTATTTCCGAAGGTTGAAACAACTAGTAGGGTGGAAGCTGTTCTAGTTTTGATTTTAACAAATAGGGAGGACCTGGTTGGAATTTTGAAGTCGAAGGCAGCTTGGATGAAAGTGATTATGAAATCATAGAGTTAATGATTCTAAGGAATGGTAGAAGGGAGAACAGCAAAATAGAAACAATGGATTTCAGGAAGGCAGATTTTGGTAAGCTCAGAGAGTTGATCGGTTAGGTCCCATGGGAAGCAAGAATAAGAGGGAAAACAACAAAAGAGAGTTGGCAATTTTTCAAAGGGACATTATTAAGGGCCCAAAAGCAAGTTATTCTGCTGTGTAGGAAATATAGAAAGTAGGACAAAAGGTCACTTTGGCCTAACCAGGAGATTGTGCATGATCTAAAAATACAAAAGGAGTAATATAAAAAGTGGAACATAGGACAAATAACAAAGGATGAATATGAGCAAATAATACAGATATGCAGGGGCAGAATTAGAAAGGCAAAGGCACAAAACGAGCTCAAACTATCTACAGACATAAAGGGAAACAAGAAGACATTCTATAAATATATTAGAAGCAAAAGGAAGCCCAGGGACAGGATAGGCTTATTGCTTAGTGACGAGGGAGAAACAATAACCAGAAACGTGAAATGGCAGAGGTGCTTAATGACTTCTTTGTTTCGGTCTTTGCTAAGAAGTCTAATGATGAAGGAATGCCTAACATAGGGAAGGGGGAAGGATTAGAAGTTAAAATAAAAAAAGAACAAGTTAAAAATAACTTAGAAAAGTTAGATGTCTTCAAGTTACCAGGGCCTGATGAAATGCATCCAAGAATATTCAAGGAGCTGATAGAGGAGGTATCTGAGCCTTTGGCCATCATCTTTGGAAAATCATGGAAGACAGGAGAGATTCCAGAAGACTGGAAAAGGGCAAATACAGTATCCATCTATTAAAAGGGAAATGAGAACAAACCTGGAAATTACAGACCAGTCAGTTAAACCTCTGTGCCAGGAAAGATAATGGAGCAAGTAATTAAGGAATTCATCTGCAAATACCTGGAAGATAATAATGTGATAGGTAACAGCCAGCATAGATTTGTAAAGAACAAATCATGTCAAACCAATCTGATAACTTTCTTTGATAGGATAACGAGTCTTGTGGATAAGGGAGAAGTGGTGGACGTGGTATACCTAGACTTTAGTAAGGCATTTGATACGGTCTCGCATTATATTCTTATCAATAAACTAGGCAAATACAACTTAGATGGAGCTCCTATAAGGTGGGTGCATAACTGGCTGGATAACCATTCTCAGAGAATACTAATTAATGGTTCACAATCATAGTGGAAAGGCATAACAGGTGGGGTTCCACAGGAGTCTGTTTTGGGACCAGTTTTGTTCAATATCTTCATCAATGATTTAGATATTGGCATAGAGAGTACACTTATTAATTTTGCAGATGACACAAAGCTGGGAAGGGTTGCTATTGACTTGCAGGACAGGGTCATAATTCAAAATGATCTGGACAAACTGAAGAAATGGTCTGAGGTAAATAGGTTGAAGTTTAATAAGGACAAAGGCAAAGTGCTCCACTTAGAAAGGAACCATCAGTTTCACATATACAGAATGGAAAGCGACTGTCTAGGAAGGAGTACTGCTGAAAGGGATCTGGGGTCATAGTAGATCACAAGCTAAATATGAGTCAATAATATGATGCTGTTGCAAAAAAAAGCTAACATGATTCTGGGATGCATTAACAGGAGGGTTGTGAGCCAGACATGAGAAGTCATTCTTCTACTCTACTCTGCGCTGATTAGGCCTCTACTGGAATATTGTGTCCAGTTCTCGGCACCACATTTCAAGAAAGATATGGAGAAATTGGAGAAGGCCCAGAGAAGAGCAAGAAGAATGATTAAAGGGCTAGAGAACATGACCTATGAAGAAAGACTGAAAGAATTGGGTTTGTTTAGTTTGGAAAAGAGAATACTGAAAGGGGACATGATAGAGGTTTTCAGGTATCTAAAAGGATGTCACAAGGAGCAGGGAAAAACTGTTCTCCTTATTCTCTGAGGATAGGACAAAAAGCAATGGGCAAGGGAGCAAGGGAGGTTTAGGTTGGACATTAGAAAAAACTTCCTAACAGTCAGGGTGGTTAAACTGTGGAATAGGTTGCTTAGGAAGGTTTTGGAATCTCGATCTGTGAAGATATTTAAGAGCAGGTTAGATAGACATCTATCAGGGATGGTCTAGATGGTACTGGGTACTGACGGAAGGGGACTGCACTTGACCTCTCAAGGTCCCTTCCAGTTAAAGTGTTCTATGATTCTATGATTCTACCACTTGATTTATTCAGAAAACAAATTTTGATATTTACTCATTTATCACTCAAAAGCCAAACAGTAAGCACATTGGATCTTTTATATACTTGAAAGTAATAGTAGATTTTATTAGCTCTGTGAGTGCCAAAAATATTAGCAATTGTGCAGTTCTTTTACATATTTTACAGCAAAAAATGGGGACCAGATTTCCTGGCTAACATGGGGGGTTCTTACATCTTACTCTGAAGTGTCTGGTGATGGCCACTTTTAGGGATAGAATGGCTAACTTATGATCCAGACTGGAAATTCCTATGTTCCCAGATAGATGTTTCTCTATAGTATTTGAAAAGCCATGTGCATGGGACATAAGATAAAATTGACATAGTCTGATTGTCTATCAGAGGAGGGGAGTTTCCATGGAAGTTAATGTATTTTGTGAAGCGCTGTATTTATACATTTCACTGGGATTTAGCTGTTCTCTAGTGACTTCAAAATTATACAATACAAATTAAAAAAGACAGCTACTTCTGAGCAGGTAACAGGACAGAATATATGATGCAGGGGAATGGACTTGATGACCTCTAGAGGTCCCTTTCAATTCTAGTGTTCTATGATTCTATGGAAAGTTTAACAATCTTGAAAAATCAGCCTCTTTTGTATCAATGATACAGATAGGATTGCCAGAGGTCACACTGTCACCAAAGGCATTTGAATGCATAGAACTGAGTCTGCCTTGCTGTACTCCAGTCAATGAAGACCTGAACAAATCTCCATGTTTTAGCAAAAACTTAAAAGGTCATTAAACTAAAGAAAAACCTGAACTCTGCTAGTAATTGGTGCAGAAGAACTGGCTGGTCTCATGAGGCACATGTTGTCATCAGCAACAATACCAGTTGGAGCCCTACTGTCCTAAGCTTTGCTCTTCTGTAATAAGTGTGAATGGCTTTGCAAAGTCAGGGACTGTGCTTCCAGAAGAAGAAATCCTTTGAGCCATTGTCTTCTAGCCACCTACCTGGAACTGCCCACACTTTGAGTCACAGCAATTTCTCAGAGTATCCATTAATAGAAAGCCCTTACCTTGGGATAATGGTGCTGTATGAAATGAATGAGAAGAGACAGTAAAAAAAGCAGCATGGAGACAAAGATCATATTTTCAGCACTTTAAATTTAAACTCTAATCATGTACTTTAGGCTTGTACATAGTGAATACATAATAGCTTGATTAATATTTTACTGCTTTTTTTTCCTTCTTGATTCAGAGTTAATATCAAACAATTTAGTGTCATGTAAAGATGATAAAAAAGAGTGAATGTTTGGTTTATCTTCTCAAGGCTATGGTAATGATTCAAAATTACACATTTTTGTAAACTACAAACTAGTGGGCAAATAGAAGTGGACAAATACAGTAAATGCACCGAGGCTTCAGAATGGAAGTCCCGTTTATTTTTTAATATTGAGCTAAATCCTGATGTGTTGCAGAGCACATTCGAAAAGGGGCACTGTTCCTATTGTTCACTTTAAAGTCAGAACTGAGGGGAGAAAAGCATTGCTTTTTGTAAAAATGTTCTTTTCTTAATTTCTCTTTGTAAAAGATCCTGTTTATATAACCCAAACGCCTACTGGGTGTGGTTCACTGTCCCATATAGGGGCACTTAGACCACTTACAGAGAGAAAAAGAATGAGTTTCCTCTACAGTCTTAGCTGAGAGCCAGCTGGCTTTTGGCTTGAGGGGCTCATGATGGTGGCTGCTCCCTGGGTGGTCAGGGCTTAGACCCTCAACCTTGAGCTATGTAGGTAGGTACCATATACATGGCCTCATTGGAGGAGCCCCCCAACCTCCCTGCCTTTATGTGTCACCTTATACTTCCTATTTTCCAATGGTGTCAGCTTCATCTCTCGAGAAGCTGATGGTGGTGTCTGACTTCAGGATGGGTGGGACTCAAACTTTCAGGGTCCCCCTTAGCTTTCCTACTTTCCAAGGGTGCTAGAGGTCCCAGGTTCTGCTACATTTAAATTACACAAGTACTTAGCACACTTGCAAGAACTCTAAGGGTACATCTAGACTGTGTTGCTCTTTCAGGATACCGAAAGTATCCCGAAATACCAACGCTGTATCTTTAAAGCGCTCGCTATTTCCCAAAATAGCAGGTGCACTATTCATAGAATCATAGATTCATAGGACTGGAAGGGACCTCAAGAGGTCATCGAGTCCAGCCCCCCGCCCTCAAGGCAGGACCAAGCTCCATCTACACCATCCCTGACAGATGTCTATCTAACCTGTTCTTAAATATCTCCAGAGAGGGAGATTCCACCACCTCCCTTGGCAATTTATTCCAATATTTGACCACCCTGACAGGAATTTTTTCCTAATGTCCAATCTAAACCTCCCCTGCTGCACTTTAAGCCCATTACTCCTTGTCCTGTCCTCAGAAACCAAGAGGAACAAATTTTCGCCTTCCTCCTTGTGACACCCTTTTAGATATTTGAAAACCGCTATCATGTCCCCCCTTAATCTTCTTTTTTCCAAACTAAACAAGCCCAGTTCACGAAGCCTGGCTTCATAGGTCATGTTCTCTAGACCTTTAATCATTCTTGTCGCTCTTCTCTGTACCCTTTCCAATTTCTCCACATCTTTCTTGAAATGTGGCGCCCAGAACTGGACACAGTACTCCAGCTGAGGTCTAACTAGTGCAGAGTAGAGCGGCAGAATGACTTCACGAGTTTTGCTTACAACACACCTGTTGATACAACCTAGAATCATATTTGCTTTTTTTGCAACAGCATCACACTGTTGACTCATATTCAACTTGTGGTCCACTATGACCCCTAGATCCCTTTCTGCCATGCTCCTTCCTAGACAGTCGCTTCCCATCTTGTATGTATGGAACTGATTGTTCCTTCCTAAGTGGAGCACTTTGCATTTCTCTTTATTAAACCTCATCCTGTTTACCTCTGACCATTTCTCTAACTTGCTATGGTCATTTTGAATTATGTCCCTATCCTCCAAAGAAGTCGCAACCCCACCCAGTTTGGTATCATCTGCAAACTTAATAAGCGTACTCTCTATCCCAATATCTACATCATTGATGAAGATATTGAACAGTACGGGTCCCAAAACAGACCCTTGAGGAACTCCACTTGTTATCCCTTTCCAGCAGGATTTAGAACCGTTAACAACAACTCTCTGACTACGGTTATCCAGGCAATTATGCACCCAGCTTATCGTAGCCCTATCTAAGTTATATTTGCCTAGTTTATCAATAAGAATATCATGCGAGACCGTATCAAATGCCTTACTAAAGTCTAGGTATATGACATCCACCGCTTCTCCCTTATCCACAAGGCTCGTTATCTTATCAAAGAAAGCTGTCAGATTAGTTTGGCATGACTTGTTCTTCACAAACCCATGCTGGCTATTCCCTATCAGTTTATTACCTTCCATGTGTTTGCATATGATTTCCTTAATTACCTGCTCCATTATCTTCCCTGGGACAGACGTTAAACTGACCGGTCTATAGTTTCCTGGGTTGTTCTTATTCCCCTTTTTATAGATGGGCACAATATTTGCCCTTTTCCAGTCTTCTGGAATCTCCCCTGTCTGCCATGATTTTTCAAAGATCATAGCTAAAGGCTCAGATACCTCCTCTATCAGCTCCTTGAGTATCCTGGGATGCATTTCATCAGGACCTTATTCCAGTGTCCCTGTAACGTTAAGGGATTTGTTGGAATAGTGCCTTATTTTGAAATTTGGCAATGTGCAAATTTCAAAATAAGCTCTTTTGATTTAGACTTGGAATAAGCTACGCAATTTGCATCATGCAAATTGCGTAGCTTATTCCGACAGAAAGGTGCTGTCTAGATGCACCCTACTATTCTTCCTAGCCAATGATGTAAAGCATGGTGTCCTTATGGGACAATTCCTAATGGACTCTGAACACGTGGATCTTCTACTTCATTGGTGTATTTTAAAAGACGAATACATGTGTAACTAGTGCCCTCGTGGCCAACATGAAGTCTGCTCTGCACGCAGCTCTGGCCAAGAGAATGCACATGCAGGAATGCAGAAGGGAAAGTCCCTTCCATTCCTGAGGCACCTGAGGCTTCCACACCCATCAGAAAAGCACAACAAATACAAGAAAGGAAATATTTATTTACAGAGGGTATGTCTACACTACAAACTTAATTCGAACTAACAGTTGTTAGTTTGAATTAACTTTAATAGGCGCTACACATACAAACTGTTAGTTCGAACTTAATTTGAACTAGCGGAGCACTTAATTCGAACTAGGTAAACTTCATTTTATGCGGACTAACGCCTAGTTCGAATTAAGTAGTTCAAATTAAGGGCTGTGTAGCCACTTAATTCAAACTAGTGGGAGGCTAGCCCTTCCCAGCTTGCCCTGGTGGTCACTCTGGGCACAACCAGGGAAATTCTTCTGCCCCCCTCCTGGCCCCGAAGCCCTTAAAGGGGCACGGTCTGGCTGCGGTGCCCGTGCCAGGTACAAGCCTGCCACCACCAAGCCAGCAGACCCTGCACCTGGCACGGCACGAGCCAGCCACCCGCTGACACCCAGCCCTCCGCCTCTTCCCGGGACCAGGCTGGTGGCTCCCAGGAGCCTGCCCAGGGCCGCAAGAGGTGGGTGCCAGCCTGGTCTAGTGCGGAGATCGTGGACTTGATCCAGGTTTGGGGGAAGGCCTCCAACGTCCATAATCTCCTCACTAGGCACAGGAAAGTGGCCGTCTAGGGCAGGATAGCTGCCAGCCTGGCACCAAAGGCCACATGCAAAGCCAGGAGCAGGTTTGCATGAAAATCAAGGTGGTCCAGTGAGACCCCCGACCCTGAGCCCTGAGCTTGAAACATAAGAACATAAGAATGGTCGTACTGGGTCAGACCAAAGGTCCATCTAGCCCAGTAGCCTTTCTGTCGACAGAAGCCAACACTAGGTACCCTGGTGAGGATGGACCGAAGACAATGACCAAGCCATTTGTCTCGTACCATCGATCTCCAGCCTTCCACAAACAGAGGCCAGGGACACCATTTCTACCCCCTGGCTAATACCGCTCCATGGACCCAACCTCCATGACTTTATCTAACTTCTCTTTAAACTCTGTTACAGTTCTAGCCTTCACAGCCTTCTGTGGCAAGGAGTTCCACAGGTTGACTATTTGCTTTGTGAAGAAGAACTTTCTTTTATTAGTTTGAAGCCTGCTATCCATTCATTTCATTTGATGTCCTCTAGTGCTTATATTACGGTAACTAATGAAGAACTTTTCTTTGTGCACCCTCTCCACACCACTTATGATTTTATAGACCTCTATCATATCCCCCCTTAGTCTCGTCTTTTCTAAGCTGAAAAGTCCCAGTCTCTTTAGCCTCTCTTCATATGGGACCTGTTCCAAACCCCTGATCATTTTAGTTGCCCTTTTTGGAACCCTTTCCAAGGCCAAAACATCGTTTCTGGGGTACACAGTACTGAAGATACTTCCCCTCCTCCTTCTTCCCCTGGCTTCCCCCTTCAAGCGCCCTTCTCCCAAGTTTCCCCCTCCCCTCTCCCACCTTCTCTCTTCCCCTCTCCCACCTCCTTTTCCCAGTCTCCCCAGAGGCTAATCCCCCCCCACCCTCCAGTTTTGTTAAATAAAGAGAGTTTCTATTTTTGAACTCACGTGTCCTTTAGTTTGTACATCAGGAAGGGAGGATAGGGAGGGGTAAGTGGAAGGAGGTGAGGGAGGAATGGGGTACGAGCCCCTGATGGGGAGGACTGGGGTGGCTCTGCAGGCTCCTTGGGGTGCAAGCTCTCCTGCAGCCCCCCGATTGACCCCACCCCCCCGGATGGCAGCCTGCGGCAAGTGCAGCCGGGCTGATGGCTGAGTGCTGTGATGTGCCCAGCGTGGGCACTCAGGGCACTCCAAGTCAGGACTGCTTTGCTGTCCCTCATCGAGGTAGACAAGCAAGCGGGGAACCCTGAGAACTGTCTGTCCGGGGTGGGGGTCGGGTCCCTTTAAGCATAGCCCTTGGCTAGCCTGAGACAGCAGCTCCATGCTCTAAGTCCTGATGCCCTGCCGGTACTGCTTCCGGCCAGCCTTAACTTCCGTTCAGGGTCCACTCAATGTGGACATGCTAGTTCAAATTATCAAAACTCTAATTCGAACTAGTTTTTAGGTCTAGATGCACTAGTTCGAATTATCTTAGTTCGAATTATCTAATTCGAATTAAGTTAGTTCGAATTAGTGCTGTATTGTAGACATACCCAGTGGGATGAATGGAGAAAAACAATGAGGGGAAAGAAAGACGGAGCAGTAAAAGATGTCTGAAAGGCTATGTCTACACTGCCTTTTTTTGCTGAAGAAGATATGCAAATTGCACTCTCATTTGCATATCTTCTTCCGATTCTTTTTGCGGAAGAGGTTTTGCCTCCATTGGGCCCCGTGTTGACCTTATTCGAGGTTTACAGGGTCTTGCGAAAGAGGTTTTTTCCGACATTAGGCCCCGCCTACATGGGGCCAAATAGCAGCAAAACCTCTTCTGCAAAATGAATCAGAAGAAGATATGCAAATGCGAACATGATTTGCATATCTTTTTCCACAAAAAAATGCCAGTGTAGCCATACCAAAGAGCAGACATGAAGTACTAGTCTGCAGAAAGAGTTCAGGAGTCCTGGGAAAGTTCCAATCCAGCAGTGAGTCTTGGGAGGTTCAAGTTGTCTTCACCACCAGCGAACTTTCCCAAAGGCTACAAAAAGCGGCAGTCTAGAATTGGATCTGTCTAAAATAAACCCTTTTTCGACAGATCCTGTATTCCTCAAAAAATGAGGTTTAAGGGATCTGTTGAAAAAGGCTTTATTTTAGACAGATCTGCATCTAGACTGCCTTTTTTTAAAAAAAACCTCCATTTCGAAAAAAGCATCGGCCATGTTTAAATCCCTGCTTCATTAGCAATATCGATGTGTCTAATCTACATTTCTCTGTTGACAGAGAGGTGTAGTCTAGACACACCCTACAATGCCACATGGGGCAATAACCTCCCCACTTAACTAGCTAACAGTCAACTTCCTTGTTCCCAATGCAAAGTCACAAGCCCTCATTCTCATAGCCCCATATAGCTCTGGGTAGCATTGTTACTGAATGACGCTCTGGTTTGTCTTTTTTTTCCAGAGGTTTCTCCATGGCACAGTCCTGATGTGTCCCTGATCAGCTGTTTTGTCCCTCCCAGGCTTCAGGAAGATTCTTGGCTGCTTTAATCTCTGTGACATTCTGAGATCGAGACACACACCATGTCAACTTGCCCTCCCACTTCCCCCTTGGGAAAAAGAGGCCATGATCTTCAAACCCCAAGTAACACACCTAAGTCTTTATGCAGTATGTCAGTGGTCTCCAGTCTTTTTAAGCATGAGATCACTTTTTGAATTTAAGTGGAATCCAGGATCTACCTCAAACCTAAACATTCTTGCCGCACCTCCTTCCCATCCCTTCTCTGAGGTCCCACTTCTGCTCGTTCCATCCTCTCTTCTCCATCATCACTCACTTTTAACAGGCTGCGGGCAGAGGTTTGGGGTGCAGGAGGGGTTCAGGACTAGGGCTGGGATTCAGAATGTATGGTCCAGCTGGGCATTGCTTACCACAGGTGACTTCTGGGTGGTGTTGCAGGAGGCTAAGGAAGGCTTACCTCTTCCCTGGCCCTGCACCACTCCCAAAAGCAGCCAGCAAACTCTCTCCATCCCTTACCCCCCTCTACTCTGTGGAGATGGGGTACAGGGTGGAGGGACAGGTACCCTGACATCAGCACCCCCTTTCTCTTCTTCCTGTGCCCTTCACAGCAAGTAAGAGGCTCCTGGGGCTGAGGGGCAGCTCCAAGGCAGAAGGAAGGAGCAGTATGGCAGTGGTAAGAGGGGTAGATGAAGTGCCAGTACTTGGCAGCCTCTTGGTCAGACTTCTCAGGATCACCTGTCAAAGGTTCCAAGATCTACCAGTAGATACCGATCTACTCGTTGATGGCTACTGCAGTACGGCATGTGGCATGCCTCAAATGACAGAAGGCTCAGTACTTTCAGGAAATGAGGAATAATGGTAGTCCGAATTAGGAGCTTTAGTTCGAACTACCTAGCCCGTGCCGCGTGTAGCCCCGGGCAAGGAGTCCGAACTACCGGGCATTTAAAAATGGCAGCACCCGGGAACAAGTAAATAAAGCCCGAGATATTGTAATCATATTTTAATTTTAATTTCATTTTCAAGTTCGAATGACTACATTAGCTACCCTAGTTGGAACTAGGGTGGCAGTGTAGCCATACCCCCAGTTAGCAGAGCCACATAGACATATACACTGTACGTAGGGATGTAGCCACAGGTGTCTCTGGAAGATGACAGTGAGGTGAGGTGCAGAATAGGTTAGAGGTGAGGGTAGTGGGGATGGTGATGGAGGTATTTGAAGCATGAAAACTACAGTTATTCCCCCAACACTGGGGTTGTAGTGAGGAAAAATGCCTCTTGCCCGCCAGGCCTGGGGCTACGTTGGATGAGACACTTCTTTCCCAGCACTAAGTCTGAGACTGGGAGAGACACCTATCCTTCCAAGCTACAGGGTGGGGAAAGGCACTCCTTTCTCATTCACAGAGCCTCTGGAGCAGGGAAAGAAACTTCCCCCATCCCAAACCACATGCTGTAACTTGAAGAGAGGGCTGGTGGGAGTCCTCTCTCCCTGCCAGTCCTGGGGCAGTCTGCATCCCAAACTCCTCCTCTCTGGCCCTGCCTCAAAGCCTGCAACCTGAGCCAGAGCCATCACACCCCACACCTACCTCTCTGCCCCAGCCCTGACCCCCGCCTCCAAAACTCTCACCTCCACCCCTCCCTACCATACATCACCTCCACATTGGAGCACACAACATAATTCATTCTGCGCATGGGTGGGAAAATTAGAGGGAACATTACTTCTTATGAGAAATAAGTAACAGATTGGGATTAAAATGACAGTTTGTGTTCAGTTCTATGCAAGATCTGTGGTCATGGTCTAATAGCAGTTGACAACCTTTTCCATTTTGACACTTCAGGAAGACTTGGTGACCCAGGGCAATTCAAAAAATGTGTGAATGGCTCCTTAAGAGCCACCTGGCGACCCTTTTGAAATGTAATAGCAACCCATATTTGGGTCCCGACTCATAGGATGGGAAACCCTGGTCTAACTAAACAATGTTTGAAAGGATGCTGAAAGATTACTTTTGAACCTCCTGATCTTGATGCAGCTCCATGAATACCAGTTTCATTTGCTGTGTTAGGATAGCCTAAGAGCTGCTTTGATGTAAGAAAAGGATAAGCATAGCATATGCTTCCTGACCATGTTTTTTTTTTCCCCCTTCCACACCACTGTGATAGATAGAAGGTGTGCTGGCCAGCATTTGGTGACTAATGGGTTAAACTCAGGTAGATAGGAGGTGTGCCAATGTGAGAGCCAATGTGAGAAAGTGATGAGACTTGAATGGAAGATATAGTTGCCTGATTTATTCTTTGTGTGAGTTTTTAAGCTAGGAGTTGGGGAAGGAAGATGAATCGAACCATGCAAAACTATCAAGCCTTCAAAGAATGCAGGGCATGAAAATGGACTGGACTATGAAGCACAGGATAGGGAAATGTTTGTTTAGACATGATCAGGTCGTTTTCTTTGTTTTGTTGTTTGGTTAACCATTTCTGTGTTAAATCCATGTGCCCCTCAACATACACTATATTTTAAGCTGTATCCTAGAGATACAAGGGTACGTCTACACTACAGCGCTAGTTCGAACTAACTTAGTTCGAATTAGTTAATTCGAACTAAGCTAGTTCGAACTAACGCGTCTAGAACTAAAAACTAGTTCGAACTAGCGTTTTGCTAGTTCGAACTAGTAAGTCCACATTGAGTGGACTCTGAACAGGGCTTAAGGATGGCCGGAAGCAGTGCCGGCAGGGCATAAAAGGAGGACTTAGAGCATGGAGATGCTGTCTCAGGCTAGCCGAGGGCTGTGCTTAAAGGGTCCCGACCCCCACCCCGGACACACAGTTCTAAGGGGTGCCCCGCTTCCAAAGAAGTTCTGGCTTGGAGTGCCCTGAGTGCCCACACTGGGCACATCACACCACTCGGCCATCAGCCCGGCTGCACTTGCCGCAGGCTGCCATCTGGGGAGAGGGAGTAATTGGGGGGCTGCAGGAGAGCTTCCACCCCCAGAAGCCCGCAGAGCCAGCCCAGTCCTCCCCATCGGGGGCTCGTACCCCATTCCTCCCTCACCTCCTTCCACTTACGCTTCCCTAGCCCCTCTTCTTATTGATGTACAAAATAAAGATAACGTTTCTTCCAACATTGACTCTGTCTTTATTGAAAAAAACTGGGGGACACTGGGAAAAGGAGGTGGGAGAGGGGAAGAGAAAGGCTGGGAGAGGGGAGGGCAACTAACATGATCAGGGGTTGGGAACAGGTCCCAGATGAAGAAAGGCTACAGAGACTGGGACTGTTCAGCTTAGAAAAGAGGAGACGGAGTGGGGACAGGATAGAGGTCTCTAAAAGCAGGGGTTGGGTGGAGAGGGTGCATTCAGAAAAGTTCTTCCTGAGTTCCCATAAAGAAGGACTAGAGGACACCAAAGGAAAGGAATGGGTAGCAGGCTTGAAACTAGTAAGAGAAAGTTGTTGTTCTTGACAAAGCAAATAGTTAACCTGTGGAACTCCTTGCTGCAGGAGGCTGTGAAGGCTACAACTAGAACAGAGTTTAAAGGGAAGTGAGATAAAGTGATGGAGGTTGGGTCCATGGAGTCCTATTAGCCAGAGGGTAGGAGTGGTGTCCCTGCCCAAAGTTTGTGGAAGGCTGGAGAGGGATGGCACGAGACAAATGGCTTGGTCATTATCTTCGGTCCATCCCCTCCAGCGTCCCTAGGGTTGGCCGCTGTTGGCAGACAGGCTACTGGGCTAGATGGACCTTTGGTCTGACCCAGTACGGCCATTGTAAGCTCAGGGCTCAGTGTCGGGGGTCTCAGTGGACCCCCTTGATTTTCATGCACACCTGGTCCTGGGTGGCCAGGCTGGCAGCTCTCCTGCCCTAGACAGCCACTTTCCTGTGCCTAGTGCGGAGATCGTGGACGAGGTCCACGATGTCCGCACTAGCCCAGGAAGGTGCCCGCCTCTTGCGGTCCAGGGCAAGCTCCCGGGAGCCGCCAGCCTGGTCCCGGCAAGAGGGGGTGGGCTGGGGGGCATCGGGTGGGTGGCTCTGTGCCGTGCCAGATGCAGGGTCTGCTAGCTGGGTGCTGGCAGGCTTGCACCTGGCACGGGCACCGTAGCCAGCCCGTGCCCCTTTAAGGGGTCCGGGGCCGGGAGGGGGGCATAGAGTTTCCCTGGTGTTGGCCAGAGTGGCCACCAGGGAAACCTGGGGAGGGCTAGCCTCCCACTAGTTCGAACTAAAGGGCTACACAGCCCTTAGTTCGAACTAGCTAGTTCGATCTAGGCGTTAGTCCTCGTAAAATGAGGTTTACCTAGTTCGAACTAAGCGCTCCGCTAGTTCGATTCAAATTCGAACTAGCAGAGCGCTAGTGTAGCACCTATTAAAGTTAGTTCGAACTAACGTCCGTTAGTTCGAACTAACTTTGTAGTGTAGACATACCCCCATTTCTGTGTTTTAATCTCTCCTTTTCTCAGTTGCTCTTACACCTAGCAATCAAATATGCTTTACCAAGTATATCTTTTTGTTTTGTTAAGAAAATCACCTTTTTAAGGCAGTGATTTGATTTCTATATCTTGTAAGGTAGCAGAGGTTTTTGTGTATGCATGTCTAACAGTAAGAGGTCAGCTATCAGAGATTGTAGTTTGTTTACTGTTTTCTTTTTCTTTTTCAAGCTCTCTAGTGGTAAAAGAGGGATGCCCCTCTGGAAGAAGTCCATGTACTCTATTTAAGGTATTTAAGGTCTCCTGCGGGCTCCCACCTTCCGTACTCATAGTGCCAGAATGGGGAACAGCCTTGACAATCACCTTTTCCTTAAAATGTCATGAGAAAAAGAGAGTGATTGACTGAAGAGTAGATGCTTGGCAAAGTAGACTTTTTAATTTTTTTGGAAATTTTGAAAAGTAAAAAGAAAGAGTGCAGCCAAACACAATGTTTCATTTTGAAGACATTAAAAGGTGGCTTTTTTCATTTTAGATCATTTAAAAAGATTTTTATTGTTTTAAAATAATATTAAACAATATTGTGAATGAAAGGAATTTCAAACCAAAAAGCTGAAATATTTCACTTTTCAAAAAAAAGCAAGAACAAATTGTTCCGATTTTCTTTTAAATAGAAAAGTTTGGCAAAACAAACATGGTTTGGTTTTACCAAATCTGCATTTTTTGCCAAGAGTGTTTCATCTGAAAATGTTTCCAGTTCTAGGGAACACCTTTATATCTGCTCTGCACTTCAGGAGGATCACACCAGTGTAGAAACTTGACAAGCTGTGTCTAAGGTTCGATTATACTCCCTGGAGCTGATCCAGCCATTCATGTCCATTCTAAATCACAACAAACATTTACCATCTGGTGCGAATATCTACCAAATGATGATGATTAAAGATAAAACTACAATTTTTTCCCCATTACTCTAACTCAGTCTGATGGGCACATGCTAATACTGCACTTATTATCATTCATTTTTACAGAATCATGTTCTAACCTATAACCTTCCCAATTAACAAGGCTCTTGGAGTAATATTCTCACAACAGAAGATATGGACTAATTTAGGCCATAATATTCAGGAAGATATAAATGTACCCAACTGCCATTACCCTAGCTGGATAATAACAGTGTTGATTGAGATGGTTATTATTTATGAATAGCTAATCTCTTAGGGAATTAATAACTAGTTAATATGTAGAGATACTATGCCCACTGCATAATCATAGTTTTTATACCATATAATTTTACCTCCTAAAAGAGCTCCAAATACTTATTGGATTGTTCTTGAGTACTTATTCAAGGACTCCTGTTTGAATGACAGGGGGAAAAACAGAAAATTGTCTCTTTTTGTCTTCTGGAGGGCCATGTCATTCTATTTGTTGTTAGGGATGGTTCTCATAGAATCATAAAATAGAATCATATAATCCTAGGGCTGGAAGAGACCTCAGGAGGTCATCAAGTCCAGCCCCCTACCCAAGGCAGGACCAATCCCCATTAAATCAACTCAGCCAGGGCTTTGTCAAGCCGAGAATTAAAAATCCTTAGGGATGCAGATTCCACCAACTCCCTAGGTAACCCATTCCAGTTCTTCACCATCCTTCTAGTAAAATAGTTTTTCCTAACATCCAACCTAGACCTCTCCCACTGTAACTTGAGACTATTCCTCCTTATTCTTCCATCTGTCACTTCTGTGAACAGCCTCTCTCCGTCCTCTTTGTAACCTCCCTTTAGGAAGTTGAAGGCTGCTATCAAATCCCCCCTCACTCTTCTCTTCTGCAAACTAAACAAACCCAAATCCTTCAGTCTCTCCTCATAGGTCATGCGCTCCAGCCCCCTAATCATTTTGGTCACCCTCCGCTGGACCCTCGCCAATGCATCCACATCCTTTCTATAGTGGGGGGACAAGAACTAGATGTGGCCTCACCAGAGCCAAATAAAGGGAAATAATCACTTATCTGGATCTGCTGGCAGTGCTGCTCTTAATGTAACCTAATATGCGATTAGCCTTCTTGGCTACAAGGGCACACTGTTGACTCATATCCAGCTTCTCATGCACTGTAATCCCTAGGTCCATGAGGCGTAACGGTAGTTCGAATTAGAAAGCCTAATTCGAACTACCTACTCCGTGCCGCGTGTATCCACGGGTACGGAGTCCGCACTAACAGGGATTTAAAAATGGAGGCACCCGGCAAGATGCAAATGAAGCCCGGGATAGTTAAATCCCGGGCTTCATTTGCAACTTCGAATGACCACATTAGCCACCCTAGTTCGAACTAGGGTGGTAGTGTAGACATACCCTTGGTTAGGTGGATCCCATCTCTTCCTAACAATCCTTGTGTCTGGAACAGTGTCCCATGGTCAAAGAAACCAAAGTCCTCTCTCCGACACCACCTGCGCAACCACGCATTTACTTCCTCAATTCGACGATCCCTACCCGGACCTTTTCCTTCAACTGGAAGGATGGATGAGAACACCACTTGAGCTTCAAATTCTTTGATCCTTCTTCCCAGTGCTTCATAATCTGCTATGCCCTGCTCAAGGTCATTCTTGGCCATATCGTTAGCTCCTACATGGAGAACCAGGAAGGGGTAGTGATCTGAAGGTTTAATCACTTTCAGAAGACTCTCGGTCCCAGCCTGAATGCAGGCTCCTGGTAAGTAGCACACTTCTTGAGATTACAGATCTGGATGGCAGATGGATGACTCATTCCCTCTTAGGGTATGTCTACACTGCCACCCTAGTTTGAACTAGGGTGGCTAATGTAGGCATTTGAAGTTGCAAATGAAGCCCGGGATTTAAATATCCCGGGCTTCATTTTGTAAAGCAGAATAGCAAAATAATGTAACAACTCCACAGTTGTGTAACAAATATGTAACAATCCAACTGCTAAGTATTGTAACCCAGTGAATGCAGATGTAACATCCAATGTGAGCCTCTAATGTATCATCATGTACAGTGCATGTAAAATACAGGACTGATATATATATATCTAAATGTCTACCCACTGCAAAACCTATGTGAAACCAACATATATATGTAAACTTGCCATATTTCAAAATGGAGTCCAAAACTTCATTTTGAGTTGAGAATTCTACAGACATCCATTTTAAGTTAAGATCTTGTCACATATTAAAGCTACCTGTATACATAGCTGTTAGGATTTAAAATTCAAAGCTAGTATACCTGTTGAAATTTGAATAATCTATAAATATTCATAAGCATCTTATGTCAGCCAATTATTTTAAATCATGCTGTTAAGCATCTTTTCTAAGCCAATCATATCATTCCACGGAACCTAATGAATATGCATGAACCCAGGCTATTTAAGTCTCTGCCGCGCAACAGTTGCTGTTGCGTCGGGTCTTCGTCGGGTTCGTCGGTTCCGTCGGGATAGGCTTAGCTTAGGTTAAGAGAGAGAAAGAGAGAGAAAGAGAGCATGCAAGTGGTCTTGTAAAGAAATTCTTCTAGAGAAGCTAGCGGAAGGCTATGCTTCCTCTATTTTACATAATCTAGTATTTTCTTGAGTCAGGCTGGCGGAAAGTCAGACCTCCTCAAATAGATTAGTTAGGTTAGTTAGTTTAGTATTTTAGATAGATTAGCTATCGTCCTCAAGTTTGTACGGCAGGTTGCGTCGGTCCTCGCACGTCGGCCGTCATCGTGCTTGTCCGTCGGGCTCATTGCGATTTAGATAGGGTTTTATTTTAGGATAGGATTAGAGTAGGTAGAACAGAGTCATCCATCGCCTGATCCTGCCGCTCCGAAGCGCGGAGAAGAGGTATCGAGGGCCAGAGGCTTCACGGAAGGTGAACCGACCGCCATCGCTCTCTACCTGTACTTCGAGGGGTCTCCTTGGTTGTTCCTCTCCTGCGGCTTCCAATTAGCCAAGGGATTGAAGGTCGCCAAGCGTTGGGATCATCCGTCGAGGGATGCCTGGTAGTTCCTCCCTTGAGGCTTTAATTAGCCAAAAGGTCGTAGGTCACCAGCTCCACCCCAATCGCCCTCTGCGTCGTAGACTCTGTAAGTTAGTTACGGAACCTTTGGGGGATGGCCCCTCAAGTTTCCTTCAAGGTACTGTTTGTTAAATTTGATGTTAAACAATATAGTCTTGTGGTTTTCACAGAAAATTCAGTCTTAAGTTTTCATTTTATACGCACCTAACATCCCTGAGAAATTATGTACTCTCCGGTGATCAGATACGGAGTGAGAGTCGCACCTAAGATACCATCCCTAGCGGATGAGACCAGGGTACGGTTACAAAGTATCCATCTGGAGTAGCTAGTCTACATGACACTTCTCCATCTGTTCAAAGATTACAGTAAGAATTTGCATCTTGCCGGGCGCCGCCATTTTTAAATCCCCATTAGTGCGGACTCCGTGCCCACGGCTAAACGCGGCACAGAGTAGGTAGTTCGAATTAGGCTCTCTAATTCGAACTACCGTTACTCCTCGTGGAAACCCCATTCCTAGGACTACACATCCCATGCCTTCCGGTTGATGGTGTTCCCTTCTGGTTTCTTCCCTGGGTGGTCCCCGCCAAAGCATTCTCCACTGCAGTGCCTGTGGAGAGAGCCTGAAAGCAGTTACTTACCTCTACAGGAATGGGGGATACCTGAGTTGGCCTTCTTCTCCTTCTAGAGGTTACATGCTGCCACTTCTCTTCCTTGTCCTGTACTGCCCTGACTGGCTCTTCAGCCTGCTGTTCCTGCAGGATTAAACACTACCTTCTACCAAGAAGACTTCGTCCTCTCTGATGGAATGTAGGGTCGATACTTGGGCCTCAAGTCCTCTAATTTTTTCTTCCAAAATGGCGACCAGCTTGCACTTAGTGCAGATGAAATCCCTTCTTTCTTCTGGGAGGAAGACAAACATGGCACATGCTGTGCATGTAACAACAGCAGACCTATCACCATCCATGCCTGGCTTCCTTCTGAGAGATTCCTCAGTTGTTATTAAATGCCTCCTTGATGGGCAGGAGTGTACTGAAAATATGTTAAAGAATGGCAAGTGATCACATCCCCTTCCCAACTCCCTCTCCAAACTACCTGTTAACAGCCCCTGTCCGCAAGCTCCCTGGTTGCTGACGCACTCCTTTATAAAGCCCTGGAATGCCTGATAGCTCCTTCCCCTGATTAAGGCTCAACCAATGAGCAGAGGCTTCTAGATTTCAAACCCTGATTAGAAACTCAGAACTTCCACCTACCAGACACAGCACTCACTCTGTGTGTGTGTGGGGGGGGGGGGGGGGGAGGCAGAGAAGGGAGGCGGAGGGGGAGAGGAGGAAGGGAAAGGAGAAAAAAATAAAAAATAATAAAAACCCAAACAGCCAAACACAAGCTCAGCACACAGCAAGAAAACCCCAAACTCAAACACAAATACACACTACAGACAACCACTTCCCTCAAGGGTCCTGGATTAACTTCCTCCTTTATCTGGAGAATTCCTGTTAATAGCCCCTGTTTGCAAACTCCCTTGTTCTATTAAGATACATAATATATTATGATATCTAAGAAAAATATGACCTTCCAGTTTCTCGTGCTTTCTCTTGAACTGCAGTTCAAAAGCTCCAGTGATGTAGCTTCCTTACAAAATTGTAATGCACACAGTAAATGAGACTGAACTGCTGAAAATACTTCAGAGTTCATAAAAAATAGAGCCTCAGAGTTTTTCCTTTTCTGGCCAGCTGAGGCTCAGATTTTACAGAGTTTTGCTCTTGAGTTTCAGAAATCTGTCTTTGTTTAATATGAAGTCTGTGCTACCCGAGAAGCACATCTATAAATGCAAATACAAAGCATTTCCACAGTACAATTGTATGAACACACATGAATCCATCTAAGCATGATCTCTCCTTCATTGCCCTGGAGGGCCTTCAACTAGTTAAACTGATCAGGGTTCTGCTGCTGAAGGAGGGGGGTAGAGAAGTAAGAGGATTTGGGAAACCTATGCAGGAGGGCAGCATTCCATGTATACCAGAAAGATCTGTTCTGTGAAAACTCCTTGAAGAATGCAGAAGATTTGAGGATAGGAATGGAGAAGAGCAGGGTCAGTGTACAGCAAGCTAAAGCCACCAACTGCTCTTCTCCACATATGGGAATGAATTAGCACTGGGGACTATTGTCACTGTAATGTAGATTTGAGTATTGCTTTGCTAACACTGAAGCTCAGTGAGGATTCCTTTTCTGTAAAGTCCCTTTGCAGGTCCCCAGCATGTACCTAGAACAATTAGGATGACCAGAGGTCATGACAATCCCAATATTTGGGGCATTTTTCTTATTTAGGTGCCTATTATTCCCCACTCTCTGTAAACCTACTGCCTATATGCTACCTGGTCACCCTATGAGCAATGAACTTGGCCCCAACATAGATAGACAAAAACATTTCAATCTATGAATTTAGGACAACTCAAAATATGGACGTGCACAGGAAAGAGTCCACACACTTACAGATGGGCTAGTGACAGGGAAGAAAACTGATGATCAGTTAATTAAATTAGAGTAAAATATATACACACTATTAGTCACTTTTATAAATGTTACTGGGCAGTTAATTTCTTTGGTTTGGTTTGGTTTTGAAGATTTTCCATACTATTGGATAATTATTCTTTTGAATGGAATATTGTTTTACATAGTCAAGATGCTTAGAGGTGGAATAGACTTTTTTCTTATTTGAAAAAAATACCAGATAAATGCACATTGATTTGCAGGGCTAGTTGCATTCTGTGTTATCCCCTCCCTCCAGCAATACTTTTTTGAGCTTAGCTTTCACAACTACTACTGCATAAAATCCTTTGCCAGAAACAATGGCCAAGTTGCCATTAAACCAAGCAAGGACCTGACATAACTGTTGCAGTGTATACAGTGTAAATATAGAACTCAGCAAACATCTTGTATCTATCTTTCAGTATAAGACTAAAGATGGTTCACATTTCAGGTTAATAAAAAAGACATGCATTCATAAACACTACGGGCAATAGTCTTTCTATATGCATTTCCTATGAAATAGAAACTCTTGGATATTGCAGACATTTTAATCATCTGTTTGGTGAATTCTTTTAATTTGAATGTTATCATTTTATTGTCCTTAGGTTCATAGACTTTAAGGCCAGAAGGAACCATTGTGCTTATTTAGTTCAGGGGTGGGGATAGAGTGGACCCCCAGCTTACCTGAATCCAGCCTGCAGTAAGTCTCGGGGCTTCCTTCCCACAGTGGAGCAACTGCTGCTCATGCTCCAGTCTAAAGTCAAGTTCTGAGCCTCGATGCCCCCCCATGAAGCTGGAGCATGAGTGTTGGCTCACCCCGCTGCCAGAGAAAGCCCCGAATCCTGGTGTCCTTACCCCAGGACTAGAGAGTGAGTGCCAGCTCACCACCTATGGGGGGAAGCCCCAAAATTTTTGGGAGCCAGGTCACTGAGTTAAGTTTTGGTTTTGCTTCTCACTTAAGCATGACTCTCAACTGATTTTTCTGAGTCAGTAGCCCTCAGCCAAAGAATTGCTCCTCATGGTTGATCTAGTCTGACCTCCTGCACATTGCAGGTAACAGAACCTCACCTATAGACCCCTGACCTCTAGCAGAATTACTGAAGTCCTCAAATCATATTTAAAAGACTTCAAGTTTTAAGGAACCCAACATTTACACTAGTTTAAACCTGCAAGTGATTCCCCCATCTCCATGCTGTAGAGGAAGGAAAAAAATGGGTCTCTGTCTATCTGAGGATTTGGCAGTGAGTTGGAACCTTGGTGAGTGTACCAGCAAGACTCATCAAGCAGACACCAGAAAAATAATTTTCTGTAGTAAATTACCTCTTAATTCTTTTCAGATGAAATTATACCTGATGCTTTAGTAGATGGAACATATGCACCTCAGTGTTTTACATTACTGTGAGGAAGTGAGAGGAGGGCCTGACAGTGCGGAGGCTAAACAAAGTATTTTTGCCCAATTAGCTCCGCCCCATTTTACCTGCAGCCAATGCCAGGCCTGGAGAGAGAATTAAAGGAGGGAACCTAGCTCAGCTAGGGGCTAGCCAGCAAGGAGGCAGGAGTTGGTTCTGCCATCCATGGGACCTGAGCCAGAGCTATCTGCTAGGTTGGCCATAGGAGGACACAAGCCTCCAACCCCTCCCACTGGCGCAAAGGATCTGGAAAACCCCACTGAGAAGAGGGAAATTGGACTCTTGGGGCCACACCACAAACTGAAGGAACAGGCTCCAATAAGCAGCCGGAAGTCCTACACCCAAGCACCCAGATAACTCTGGGACCTAGCCAATAAACCACCATGCTGCCTGGGAAACTTGGACACAATTACATAATCCAACTTTAAAGTGTTAAACAGGGGTCAGGATTCTGGCCTAAAAAAACTCTTAGTTTCCAGGCAAACACAACAATAAACATTCTTTTAACTTTTTATTAAAGACACAGAGAAGAAGACAACAGTTAAAGTATTTGAAATGTATTAAGTAAGGCTTTCATGCTAGCAACAACTGTGATTTTGGGGAAAAGAAAATGAGTTATCTGAGATGGCCTGGAAAGCCTGCTCGTGTTAAAATCCCATTTCATATCATCCCAAGTGATGATTGAAAGTCAGCTGGAGTTAGTTGAGGTGGTGATGTCATCTGGATCTTTCTCTCTCTGTCCTAATTTGGTCAGGATTCAGTACATGAGGTTTTGAGTCCCAGGAGATGGTGGAGGCAGCAGCCATGAAGGCGAAGCTCACTCCAATAGCCTCTGACTGTTCTTCCATCATTCCTTAATGATCTAAAAAATGAGTAATTGGTGGAATAGCCAATCCTCTTATAATTTTTTCCATAAGTTAGCCTCTATTTCTGATATACCAATTTGGTTCCTTAATTGATGGATCCATATTTTATTGTTTACCAAGCATCATTTTAACACAGTCCTTGAACAGTAGGCCTCTTTGATTGGCCTAATTTAGTTACCTTTGTTTTCCTTTCCCATCAACACTTGTTATGATAAGTGATTACGACATCTGATGAAGTTTCACATGCTTTTCAATAGCTGAGCTCACATTTAGGGTAAATTTGTAGGACCAGTTATCACAACACTCCTCTGACTGCCGGTATCTTCACTGTGATTCATCCTGTGAATATAAACCTGGTTGCTCAAATCTTCCTTGGATATAGAACCTAGAGGAAATTGAAAAGGAATGGCATCCACAAATCATCTTGGAAGTTTCCCTTTTGAAATGTGGCTTCCAGTAGAAAGATTGAACTTCACGGCCAATCAATATTTTTACCATACTGGTCAGATTGACCTGCAATGAAGCAGTGCTCAACATCATCGAGTTCACTATAGAGCCTCGAAATGATGTAAAAAATATCCCTATGCAGATTCCAAACTATTTACCATAACTGCCATATGATTTCCTTCAACCACGGCTCCTCACTCCGTTTTTGCTTTATGTTTGCCCTGACATCAAATTTTGATACATGAAAAAGAAACAAAGATAGGAATGGGCACAAATGCCTGGTGGATAAGGCTCTAGAGCGGAACTCAGGAGACCTTGAGTCAGTTACTGGATCTGAGCCTGGCCTGTTGACTGATGTTTGTCATCTGTCTCTGTGCCTCAGTTTCCTCATCTGTAAAATGTGAATAATTATACTGACCTTCTTTGTAAAGCACTTTGAGATCAAGAAAATGATATAAGAAACATTATATAAGAACTAGATATTGCTATGTAATATGCAAAGGGGGTTATGTTAGCAGGTAGCAAAATGACCTACTAACCTGAAAGCAATAGTTTCCACAATTTAAGCTAAGAACCAATCTGTGTAGCTGGATATTATAAGAGACTCATCTGCTGCGGACTGGACACAGATGGTGCTATGTAAGACCCTGAGCAATGGGCTTCACAAATATTGGTTCTCCATGTCTTCTTTGGGATTTAGCTGGAATAATTAGAGCAGCTTCTGGCTCAGAATTCCCGTATGTCCTTTCTCCAAGCTCTGCCATGCCATTCATTATTGCTTGCAGAGTCTGCTTGAAGAAGGATCCAACATGTTCTCTGCTCATGTAGATCAATAATGCCATGTGTAGATATCTTGTTCACTTACCTGTTAGGAAAAAGTACCAGATTTTCAAATCTGTTTCTTAAATACAAGTGTCCCACAACAAGACATTACTTTTATAGCACTATTAAGTTAAACAAAAATCTTTTATTACTATTTCAGCATGACTGCTTCTATAAAATACATTCCTTGGACAAACAGCAACTGATACAGAATTTTAATTACTTATGTAGTTTACAATTAGCAAAGCTTTCCCGAGAGATCCAAAACTTCACAGGTTAATGGCACAGACTGTACTTCTCCTGAGCTGATTACATTCTGGTTTACAGTTACCAATTAGAGAAACCAATTACAGCTCCAAATTGTGTCAACACAGACTGACCTAATTTGATCCTGGTTAATCGGTTACACAAACAATTCTTTTTCTTGAACAAATTCAAATTGGTTCAAAGAACATAAAATGTGAATTCCTGACCATGCTTCAGCTATGGAACCTTAATAAGGGAAATATTTTAAATTATCCTATTGCAGTCCAAAATGAACTCTCAGCAAAGAAAATATTATTTGAGAAGAACACATTACAAAACATTTGTGATCTTTTGTGTTATTTTTTGCCAAGACTGTGGTGTTCTATTAGAAATAGTGAAACATGACTTCAGTTTCACCACTGTCTCATTTAAAAATGATACTGACATGTAGATTTTAAAGTTTTGTTTGAAAATCAGTAATGGTCTTTGAAGCTTAAAAACAAATTGGCAGCTTCTTCTTTCCTGTATATTTAAAAGCCAAATGTTATGAGACAACCTATTTATTTTTGAAAATTTTAAGCAAGCAGGGGTTTGAAATAACTTGATTCACTTATATTTTTTACACCTTTGTGGAGCCCTTTGCAAGGTTTTATCTGAAATATAATAAATCCACTTTTTAAAAATTCTCTTTGATACTGTAAATTGGCACTTGGTACATTTGTAATATCAAATCAGTGCATGAATGCTGAATACCAGTCCTGGAGAGAAGGACCATGAAATGGAAAGAAATAAAAGGAGAAGGTCTCTTGAGCAAGGAAAGAAGAGCACTAGACAGTGAGGAATAGGACCTTGACACCAGAAGAAAAGAAACCAGCATGGGCTTAGAGAAGGAAAGCCAAAATGCTGTGGTAGGACAGAGATGAGCTTCACCTGGAGATTAGTGGGGACTAGCAGGGGAAGAAAAGTCTGTGGAACCAGTCTAACAGGAGGGAGAAGAAGTTGAGTATGGGTAGCTGAAGACAACAATCATTTTAATTATAGTGGTACCAGCCTATAATAGTTTTTATTATTTTTTAAATAGAAGAGGACTTTGCTATAAACAGCATTTCAATGTAGCTAGAGAAGACAGTATATAATTCTGCTATCTGTGGGCCTAAGTATGTCAGCCTGGACCACTTCCATACCTACAAGGTCTGGAAAGCAACATGAGATAGACTCTATGCAGCTTCTTCTTCCCTCACAAAGAGACCCAAGTATGAGCATAACAACACAGACCTTTCTCTAGCTTCTTTTCATGCTTGGAACAAAAGGGTAACAGAACTGAAAGCACATCTTCTGAGAAGCACAAGCCCATACAATGTGTTTCTAGTCCCAAGCTGCATTTGATGATAAACAGCACATAACTCCACATGAATCACAAAGCCATTTAAAGTGTTTTTAGTTACAGACTAATATGGCTACCCTCGCCTCCCCCCCTCCCCTGAAGATGTATTTTTAAAGTCAGTTTTGTTTCACTGAAGATGTATTTTCATTTTAAATAAATTCATTATGATCAGAATTCTCAATATCATTATTCATTTCCACATGAAAACAATTTCCAGAAGACCGGTGGTAAATGTGCACTAAAGAGTATAAACCACAAATTTGTTGGATCCCTAATGATTATCTGCCCAAGGTGTAATGTCCTGTCAAAATGATACTCTCATTTCTCTGCACAGGTTCCTCAGGACCCATTTAGCATATGGTACTTGGATGTGATAAATGACCACATGAAGAACAACCTGATGTTTGTTTAGCTAATTCCTTCTAATTCATAGCACGTTTTTTATATATATATATAAGCTCTCAAAGCTATGCCATAGCTATTGCAGGACTGTTACCAATCTCTTCCAATAAACAATGTACCAAGTCTCCTGGGAGTGAAACTCAACACACCTGAGAAATATCTGTCTGCATTTCCCCCCCTCCCCTCGCAAGAGCAGGATGACCTTAGGTGTCATCTTGAACCCCAGCCTCTCAGACCTTAGCAAACCCTCAGTGAGACTCACCACACTCTATTTTAAGCATCACCAAATAATGTTGAGAGTTAGTATCTGAGGTTAGTATATCCCATTGGAGATAATAGTATTATACCAATTTTAGAGATGGTTCAACAGAAACATGGAGTTAAAATGACCTTACTACTGCCAAACATCAGGTCAATAGCAATGTCAAAAATAGAACCTACTCATAGAACCTCTGCTCTGACTGTGGGTCAACTCCTATTTGACGGATTTTTAAAAAAAATCTGAATTAGGCATTATTTCAGAAAGAAAGTTACTACAGTGGTCATAACATAACTATTCTTTCAAATATTAAATATTCTTCAGAAAGGAGCATGCATAAGTACAAAAACAACTGTGAAAAGCACTATTTTAATTAAAATACTTCTGAAAAGTTAATGTTTTTAGGAAAATTATGGATAAAAATTACTTTTATTAGCAAATTTGTTTAAAGTTAAGGGGCTGTTAAAAGTCTGTATAAAGAAAGTCAACATTTATCGCTAAATACCAATTTATATAACAAAAATGTCTTCTATACGCATGCTTGATCTCTGCATTAATCATATGAATTTTCTCAGAATAGGACTAGCATTAAAAATGTCAATAAGTACAATGAAAATTGGGTGTTTCAGCTTAAAACCTATTTTGTGATCAGCAAGACACAACCATTCCCAGTTATTGGACACATAAATGGTAAAAGCCAAAAGTCCTAGTTATACTGTAACAAAAGACAAGAGCTGTAAATCCAAGGATAAAAATGATTTCTTGACAAATAATATAGTGCATTGACTACTTCTTTTATATTAACCTGTACACAGTGTTATTCCACAACATGAAACAAATGTGCTGCATAGCAATAAACTGCAATATAAAATTGCAGCTTAGCCTTTTAAAGAATTACTTCAGTCTGCAAATTAATTCTCTACTCATTAATCTGTTAATGGTTAAGATACACTGACTCTTTGTGACATGGGGCTTGTATAATGGTCACCAACTTAATTGTCCTGTATGTTTCCCTGCTTCTATGTATATCTGAATCGAAATACGCATTCTGAACTCCAGCACTGTCACTGTAACTTTTTGTTTTGTTTTGTTTTGTGTGATGTGTGGGTGAGAGTGTTTAAAACTAGAGTGAGTAAATCTAATTTGAGATACCTAAGGAAAGATTTCCTAGCATTTTCCTAAGGGTCTGATCCAAACTCCTTGAAAATTAATGGAAAGACCCCTATTGACTTTAATGACTTTGGCTCAGGTCTCAGATGAGAAATTTGGTGGCAAACTCAGTCACTCAATCAGTAAGGGAAGGGAATCAGAGCAAAAATTGGGGAGGGGGATTTCTTTGTATACTCTGGAAGATGGGGAGCCAATATACCTGGGGTCTCAATCTCCTATCATATGGGGTCTGATCGAAAGACTGCCAAGGTCAATAGGAATCATTCTATTGATTTCAATGGGCTTGAATTTAAAAGTCTTGCATTCATTTTCTCTCTCTCTGTAATATCAAAGACTACAAAATAATTATTTCTGGTTCATGGCAGTGTAAGTGACAAAAGTGTCTGAGTCTTAATTGACACAGATATGATGGTTATCAGCGGTATATTGTCAAAGAATTGTGACATTTGTATATGATCACAATTAATGTGTTTAAATGGCTACAGAAGCTATTTCAATTGAAAGACAGCTGTTTCTGTTTATTTTTTTTGCTTATTTGTGCATCTATATTGCAATTTATGTTGTTACACTAATCTTCAGTGGGATGTAACTTATTTAGTAATTTTTATTTTATTTAGTCCCTAGGGACTTTGGTTCCTAGGCCACTCAGATGCTTCCAAAAATTCTACCTCGTTTAAGTAAACTGACTTTTACCTTCAGATATTCAAGTATATAAGTTTATCAATAAAGTACAAGAGTGAATTAAAATATGAGAAATAAACTTTAGTCTACAAACCTCTGGTATCATCCAAAAACACACTTTTAAGTATAATTCCCAATGATGGGATGGCAACCTTCACAGTGCTGAAAAGCAAGAAAGTCTTGAACTTGGGCCGTGATCTTGTCAAAATAATTTGTGCATGTTCAATATAGGTCTGATCCAAGAACAGTCAAACTGTTTTAACTGCTTGTGTGTTAGAAACACAAGAATAGCTAGACAGAATCAGACTTGTGGTCCATCTAGACTGGTATCCTGTCTCTGGTGGTACCAGTATCAGGTATTTCAGAAGCTGGTGCAAGAAAACTGTAACCCCCAACTGTCAGAAATTGACTCGAATCCTGAAGCATGAGATTTAATATCTCTTCCTAAATTTCTCATAGCAGTAATTAATAACAATGAATATTTTTGTTATCCGTTTCAATGTTCAAGCTTTTTTTGGCCTTAATGACATCCCATGGCAACAAGTTCCACAAGTTTAATTGCACAGTGTAGAAAAAATATATTTTATTTTATTTATTTTGAATGTGCCATTTCAAATTCATTGAACATCCTCTTGTTCTTGTGTGTGAGACAGGGAGCATAGTGGTTCCCAATTCACCTTCTCATTATTTTATATATCATCATACTGTCCCTCTATTTACTTTATATGATAAAAAATCCTTTCACTTGCTCCATGACAGTATTTTTTTCAATCTTTAATAATCTGCTACACTTCCAAGGGATGAGTATCAGTCTCTTTACTCCTCAGCTGGGTGCCTCCACTAGAGTAAGATATATCTTAAGAGGTATTTGCCATATTGCAGATAGCTATCTGGTCCACTTCATGTTAAATATTATCTCTATTATTTTGCAGTTTTTACAAAATAGAAGCATGTCAGCTACAAAACACCAATCACTATTGCTGGTTCGGAGAATTTTGTTGAAAAGTACAAAACTGGAATTATCCACTAGTTTTGTATATGTGCCTCCACTCCATGTCTGTGCACTTCCTTTCTCTGTATTGACAACATTTCCTAATAAGCTTTGGTTTGTGGGACAGCACAGCTCTATATTCTATATCACAGTTGCACAGTTTTACTAGGGACTGAAAGAAACCAGGCCGGTAATAGTTACTCTAAAAACTAAAGTGGCCTGATCTTATTTGGTTTAGTTTCCCATAATCATCTCTAGCCAGCAAGACCACAGTTTTCTGAGGAAAGGGCAGTTATGAGTAACTGCTTGTCAGTAGTAAAGATTTTGCATTGCTTACTGTTTACTAAAAGGAACATTGAGTTGAAACTCTCTGCCAGCATATGATTCAATTGTACACTGGATATCAAATGATTTATTGGCTGATATTCTCTAGTGACAGATGGGTCATGTAAATGTGTGTCTCCACTATGCTTTTCTGGATAAGGATTTATCTAACACAAGGATTTTTTGCAGCCTGAAGCTTTAGAGACTGTATTTTTTTTCTGAGTTGTATTAAATTTTCACTTATACCAGTTATTTTAAATTTAAGAGAATTGCCCCATTATACAAATTTAACTGGATGCAGTGGTACATGAAGTTTGTAATTTATGTTCTTGCTATTCATACAGTCATTAAAGTGTGGGGCTTTAAATCATCTTGATTATAACTGTAGACTCTTGCAAAAAATGAAGGTAAAGTTAAAAATGACTATTGTGTGATACTAAAATTAAGATGTTAACTTGCAGTTGTAGCAAGGGGAACTTGTTAATTTTTGTTTTTATTCAGTGACTGAATGAGCACAATGCAATATTGGCTAAAATATGCTCATCGCTTCAGGGAGAAGCTGAAATGCAGAAAGATGGATACTTGGGAGTAAGCAAGGGGGATGTGATTTACACACTGCAACACTTAACAGCAGAGAGCACTCTGCTGCCTACTGGATTTCACAATCCTGTGTTAAGACCCCAAGCTCCCTGTACAATGCATGAGCAGTGTTAGGTTCATGTAAAAGGGATTAATAAAAAACAGACACTGAGAATGGAGCCACCTATACTATCCAGTACGAAATGATGAGGAAAGAGGTGGCTCTAAGCCCCATACCTCAAAGAGAATTAGGAGTCTATATTCAGTCTGGAGGGAGGTTCATATCTCCACGCATGATTCATGGCTGTGAACTGTGTCCTAATGATAATCACCTAAAAAAAGCCAATCCTCTCTCAAGGAAAAGATGAGATGCGCCCCCCATAACATTTAACCTAGGGATTAAAACACTCACCTTGGATTTAGGGGACTATAATCCAATACTCTCCTCTGCCTGATGTTGGGCTCCCAGCTCTCTTAACTACTTGGCTATGGGGCATTCACGTGTAACAGGGCTGGGAAAACTCTTTTGGGTCAGAGGCTGCTAACCTCCACAGAAAAATTAGTGAAGGGCTGCACATAAATGAGAAGCAAAAACAAACAAAATAAACCCCAAACCTTCACTGAGATGACCCCTGACTGAGAAGGAGAAAGACTTTCTCCACATTCCCCTTACACACCAGAGTCTTCAGGGGCCCAGACTAGGTTAGTTGATTTTTGTCTGCTCCAGCCCCTTGAAGGGATGGTGGGGGGAGCATGGGCTCTCCAATGGTGAGGAGAACCCCAAGCCTCGGGGGGCCAAATCTAGGTTTTCTATTACCTATATGGGACAGTCACTGCACCACATAGCTGTATGCAATATAGCATAGTGCTAAAAATCATTGACTGTACAGTAGTTGGGATAGTTTTTGTCTATGAAATAAGGGCAGGGTAAGCCCATTGCTGAGTGAAGAGGGAAAAACAATAACCGGAAACTTGGAAATGGCAGAGATGCTTAATGACTTCTTTGTTTCAGTTTTTGTCAAGAAGGTTAATGGTGCTAGGATGCCTAACAGAGTGAATGCTAGTGGAATTGAGGTAGGTTTAGAAGTTAAAATGAAAAAAAGAGCAAGTTAAAATTACCTAGAAAAGTTAGATGTCTGCAAATCACTAGGGCCTGATGGAATGCATCCTAGAATACTCAATACTGATAGAGGAGGTATTTGAGCCTTTAACTATCATCTTTGAAAAACCATGGAAGACAGGAGAGACTCCAGAAAATGGGGAAAGGGGCAAATATAGTGCCCATCTATAAAAAGGGAAATAAGAATAACCCAGGGAACTACAGACCAGTCAGTTTAACTTCTGTGCCACGGAAGATTGGAGCAAGTAATTAAGGAATTCATCTGCAAACATTTGGAAGATAATAAGGTGATAGGTAACAGCCAGCATAGATTTGTGAAGAACAAATCATGTCAAACCAAACTGATAGCTTTCTTTGATGGGATATTAAGCTTTGTAGATAAGTGATAAGTCTAGGTATACCTGGATTTTAGTAAAGCATTTCACATGGTTTCACATGACCTTCCTATCAATAAAGTAGGAAATAGAATTTAGGTGGGTGCATAACTTGCTGGATAACTGTTCTCAGAGAGTAATTATTAATGGTACACAATCATGCTGGAAGGGCAGAACAAGTGGGGTTCTCCAGAGGTCTGTTTTGCAACTGGTTTTCTGTTCAATATCTTCATCAATGATTTAGATGATGGCATAGAAAGTACGCTTATTAAGTTTGCAGATATTATCCAGCTGGAAGGGGTTACAAGTGCTTTAGAGGACAGGGTCAAAATTCCAAATGATCTAGACAAACAAGAGAAAAAGTTTGAGGAAAATGGGATGGTGTTTAACAAGGACAAATGGAAAGTACTCCACTTAGGAAGAAACAATCAGTTTCACACATACGGAATGGAAAGCGACTCTAGGAAAGAGTACTGCTGAAAGGGATCTGGGGTCATAGTGGACCACAAGTTAAACATGAATCAACAGTGTGACACTGTTGCAAAAAAAGCAAACATGATTCTGGGATATATTAACAGGAGGGTTGTGATCAAGATATGAAAAGTCATTCTTCCACCCCACTTTGCACTGATTAGACCTCAATTGTACTATTGTGTCCAGTTCTAGGCACAAAATTTCAAAAAAAAATGAGGAGAAATTGGAGAAGATCCAGTGAAGAGCAACAAAAATGATTAAAGTCTTAGAAAACGTGACCTATGAGGGAAGACTGAAAGAATTGGGATTATTTATTTTAGAAAAGAGAAGACTGAGAGGGGACATGGTAGCGGTTGTCAGGTATCTAAAAGGGTGCCACAAGGAGGAGAGTGAAAAAATGTTCTCCTTGGTCTAGGAGGATAGGGCAAGAAGCAATGGGCTGAAACTGCAGCAAGGGAAGTTTAGGTTGGACATTACGAAAAACTTCCTAACTGTCAGGGTGGTTAAACACTGGAATAAATTACCTAGGGAGGTTGTGGAATCTCCACCTCTGGAGATATTTAAGAGCAGGTTAGATAGACATGTATCATGGTACGGGGTCCTGCCGTGAGAGCAGGGGACAGGACTTGTTGACCTCTAGAGGTCCCTTTCAGTTCTATTGTTCTATGATTCAGTTTCAAGTTGCCAAGAATCTCTGTATCATTATGAATTACAACTTTATTCCCAGCACAACCTTCTACACTTAGTACTGAGGTAGATCCTATGCATTGTAGCTTATAATTGTCTTGAACAGTGCCTGTACTATGCAAATTCTCTTCTCATCGTTTCTTATGGTTCATGATAAAAAAGGGATATAAAGGCAGTAGCAGCAGCAAAACATCTCCTTCAGTCATTATGGAAGCATGTAAAACTCCCATTGGCTGCAAAAGGTCCTCACCAGACATCAGGACCCAGATTGTGCTTTGTGTTTGAGCAGTTTTGTGCTGCTCTTGCAGTGCAAAACTGCCCTAAAGCCAGTGTACAAGTCACTGGAATTTCTTTTCAAATGTAGGATAATCTTTGGATGACAAAGGTATATTCACTATTGGAGGCCCCAGGCCACACTTTACCTAGTCACCATGCAGAGGGTGTGGGCAGGGGAAAAGGGTATTTTTCTCATATTCTTGTATCACAAAGATCCCTGGCTACAATATGGGGCCATGGCCATCTGCTGTCAATTAGCCAGCAGCTGGATTAATGCACTGGGGATAATCCTGGTCCTCAGATTATCACAAGATCAATATTTCTTCTCCCTGCTGATGAGTCTTGAGGTATATCCCAAGAGCTGGGAATTTGTCTCGCAATGACAGAATGAATGAGCTCTATAAGGGATCTGTTCTCTCAATAAAAATGGGACTTCCTTTGATTCCAATGGCAAATACGCACTTGCATCAAGAACAGACCATCTTCCTATGAAGGATTATCATTATTTTGAGCTTCATTCTGCATTCTGTGTATTGAATGGGATCAACAAGCCCTGTGAATAAGGGAAGAATGGATGGTTCAGCTCTAGGTAAATTGTAATATGGCACTATTACCCTTGTGTTCATATATATAACTATATCAGCTCTGTGATTGGATGGATTTCATTCAGAGAACTCTTGAATTATGCTTTAATGCTTTTTCATGGTTTTTATTTATCTGTTTGTTTATTTAAGCAAAGTAAATTTCTGTTTACCATACAAAGGAAGTTTTTCTTTTTAACTGCACACCAGACAAAAGGAGCAGGCAAATAGTTCATTAAGTATTGATGAGACTGGCATTTCACTTTGCAGCTTGTGCCAAAGTGAAAAAGTACTTATTGCAGAAGCAACTGTCTCCTTCATCATAAGTTGCCATCTACATGGTTTATGTTTCTAATGACTTTGTTGATAATAAAGAAGATGTACGGAAAAGCTCAGCGCATTGGAAGTTACAGTACCATAATTAAATTAATTACAATATTGACATATACACATTTAAAAGGAGAAATTATGCATGGAAATATTCAATTCTTTAGACTTTTTAAAAAAAAACAACACATGCCTGATTTATTTACTAAACTTAATGAACACGCTTTATCATGGAGTTCTATATTTATAGGCTTTTAAAATGCATATCCTGTGAATGTTATTACAGAACTTGCAAAACAAACATTATGCAGAAAACAAAATGTAATGCACAGTGCACATTTAGACACTGTATAAATAGTAAAAATAATATACTATCAGTAATCGTAAAGCCCTGTACCTATTTATCTAATGAGAATTATTAATAGCTAGGAAACCATATTTTGAGCCCGATCCTACAAATAATTATGTACATATTTGCCCAGCTCTACTTTTGAAATTTCAATGATTTGGGAGAGTTAAAAGGTCATTTAGAGCAGATATTTGGGTTCTATTGAATCTAGTTTACTCTGGTGGGGAAAGTCTTTAAGTTTCTATGTAGCAACATTTTAAAATGCATGTTCAAACTTTTTGTTCTCACATTCAAGGCACTACAAAATGCCATTCTAATCAGCACTGCCAGCCTTGCCCCCAAAAAGTATTGCTTCTGCCCTTGATATTCTACAAATCTCTGTCCTGCTCTAAATCATACTTCCTGTCCTCTCTACTCTCAAAAATCTCTAGCCTTGTCTCCTAAAACATTTCCTCTCTCTTCTCTGCTCCACAGATGACATCACAGGTATGTCTATACTGCACCCTTATTTCAGAATAAGCTTTTCCAGAATAATTATTCCGAAATAGCTTATTTTGAAATAACACGTCTACACTACAGGGAAACCTCAAAGGTAGTCTGAGGCAGGCTTCCCTAATGTGGACATGCTACCTCAATTTAGAACCCCAGGATAACTAGGGAGTAATTACTTTGAATGGCCCTGGGGAGGAGCTACTTCAAAATAGCAGCAGTGGAGCATCCACATCACAGTTATTTTGAAATAGCTATTTTGGAATAGCCATTATTCCTCACAGAGTAAGATTTACAGAAGTCACAATATGCTGTCCATAGTTTCCGAATTTATTTTGAAATAATAGAATTGCCGCGTAGAAATTGTTATTTCAGAATAATAGCCATTATTCCAAAATAAGACTGCTGTGTAGATGTACCTCAGCTTTGGCAAAGCTTAAGTTCCTCTCCTCCTTCTGCCTTTGTGCCTTTTCTTGAATCACCCTTATGCATGGAGTCAGCTCCCAAAATATGAATGATGGGCCAATATGCTCTTATTTAAAAATTACTTCTACTACATTATACAAGGACAGGACTCAGCTTCATCTCTATTACTATTATACAAGGAATGAGTTAATTATTTTTATATATAAAGAGATGTATCAGGCTGACGATATACATATTCAAAAACTGAATCACCACATAGCCATCTTATTTAACTCAACTCCTATCTCCTGCCTTCACCTACTATTGTGTGATTACTAGCAAGTGATATATAAAATTACATTGTAAGGTATTTGGGGATAGAAAGGGTAACATTCTATAAAACACAAAAATGACTTAGAAACATAAGTCTCGCTGAGTTCCACTATCTTATTCACTTTTGAAAATAGGATTGAGGTTTAAAACAGAGTAGAAAACCATTTTTCCAGCCCTCAAATATTTGTTGAGATTGTGGAAATTGTTTTCGTCCTTCACAGGGGAAAACTTTTGAGGCCTTTTGAA
Organism: Pelodiscus sinensis; assembly: GCF_052426305.1. NCBI lineage: Eukaryota > Metazoa > Chordata > Testudines > Trionychidae > Pelodiscus > Pelodiscus sinensis. The sequence continues at coordinate 225,608,715 of NC_143052.1, forward strand.
GTTTTTAATGAGAAATCTGACCTCTCAAATAATCAGAAGCTCAGTGGGTAGAACTCACTTTAGACATGATTTCAAATCCCACAGCTACCTGATTTAGAGATGGAACTTAAATCCCAGTTATGTTCCTCTGAGTGGCATGTCCTAACAACAAGGCTATACTGCTTAAGCTGTTACACTGTGTATGTGTAAATAGTAATTGGGTAAAAAAATCACACATCTCCATTCTGTAACACAAGTGGCGATGTGTGAATAAGTTGCTCCTCCAAATCAGACATAAAGGCTATGTCTAGACTGCAGCCTTTTGTCAGCAGAGAGTATGCTAATGAAGTGATAATTAGCATTTGTCACGCTGTCATTTGCATCTTCTCTGCTAAGGCTTTTTGCGCAAAAACAAGAAGTGTAGATGGGTCCATTTTGTGCAAGAAAACCTTGTAAGCCTCATTTTTTGAGGAATAAGGGTTCTTGTGCAAAAGGGTATTTTCTGCGCAAAACAGACCCGTCTACACTGTTTGTTTTTGCTCAAAAACCTCTTGCGCAAAAAGCCTTGGCAGAGAGTATGCAAATGACGCACGACAAATACTGATGAGTGCTTCATTAGCATACTCTCTGCCAACAAAATGCTGCAGTCTAGATGTAGCCATAGTCTTGAACTGAGGTCACCTGTGTTTTAGGTGTGGGCCCTAGCCACAGATTTAGCAGCTAATTTGAGAAAGTCATTCACTCATCTGAACCATAAATCTCAACTTGTATCTGAGAGCCTTTCCAATGAATACTTTGTTGCACCTGGTATGTTCCTTCAAAAAAAAGCTCAGCCTCAACCAACTGGCATTTCATGACAAAAGAAAGAAATTCATCAAAAAATTCCTGACTAGCTCTCCTTAGGCTAAGTAACTTAGGCACCTTTGAAAATGTTAATCTTTACATTTTTATATTTTTCTAAAAATTGCCTATAGCATATTTTTTGGCCCTGAAAAAAATTATTAAAGCCAATTCACTACTAGCACAAACTATTCTAAAAAGCATCTCACAGTTAGTGCATGACCCTGCATTGTATTGTACTCACACAGCACAAACACAGCAGAGAGATAACTATTGCCAGAAATGTGTTGATGGTCTTTTTTTTTTTTTAAACAAATGTGGAAGTATAAAAAATATTGTACAACTATGCTGTGCTTAATTCAATAGGAAAAATGCACTAGGAAGAATCATTTAGGGTACATCTACACAGCAGTGTTATTTTGGAATAACTGACATTATTCCAAAATAACATGTTCTGTATCTACACTACAAGCAGTTATTTTGACATAGTGTCAAAACAATGTCGAGCTATAGGACTTCTTACCCTGATTCCTGAATCCTCATTGTATGAGGAGCAAGGGAAGTTGGAGGAAAAGTGCTCTTTCTTGGACTGTGTAGAAAGTATCAAAAGCCGAAATAAGCTATTTCAACTTAAACTACACGATTGACATAGCTCAAGTTTATAGCTATGTCATAGCTTATTTTCGCTTTAGCCCTGCTGTGTAGACGTGCCCTTTATATAGCCTAGTTTTCAGCTTTCCTCTATGGCGATCAGGCATGAAGGAAATTTGGTTAGCCATTTTTAATCTTTCCAGAATGAGCCAAACAGGAACATTGGTTTCAGACACAGCTGAACCTGAGGGGATTTGCACTTGGATCCAAATACAATCTCCATGAGTAAACTGTGTTGTTTTTTGTGGGAGTGACACCTGCTTATAGAGCTTAATCCTGCCAAATACTAGACAAAACTTTGTGGTGACTTCCCTAACCACATGCAGGTGTCTATACAAGTTGATGTTGCTCAGGATGAGCTTAGTGTGATAGCTCAACTTTGTGTAGACACAATCCATTATAGCTAAAGGCATAAAATAAAGGTCAAATGTTTATCTGGTGTGAATTGGCCCAGGCCGTTTATTTTAGTGCATTTTACACCAGCTGAGAATCCTCTTGGAAGAGTTAACTGAGAACCCTGTCAAACACATATCTAAGATGGCACCAAAGACTGTGCCATTATAATACAAAAACACTAATCAATATTGTTCAGTTACAAAAACAAGAACATTCTACATAACTAGATTTTACTAGAAAAGTGGTTCTTTGAAATCAGTTACTAGTCTATTCTAACAGTTATAATTAACATGGAAAGCATAAGTGCTATCTCTTTGGAACCTAATACTTTTCCTCAGAAAGCCCCTGAAACAGAGGGGTTTGTAAAATATTTTAAAAATACTTTTAAGGTACAATTTTCCCCAAAAGAAACATACAATTCCATATTAAAATTATATAAACCTAATTTTCAGATTATTAAAGGCACATCTTCCCAGAGCACCTCTCTTGCACTGTGGGAGTAAACTCAGTGATACTCTGTTACGAGGACAAAACATACAAAGCAAGCCCTGCAAATTCATGGCTCTGCCTGCTCCCCACACAAATGCTCATGATGGAGAGAACTGGGAGTGCATCCCTTGTACAAGGCACTGTTTTGCAGATATGCAGTGGTGACTGTTCTCCCCTGCATAGCCAAGCAGATAAAGTATATTGTCTAGCTCTTAAGTTTTAAACAGCTCACTATGCAAGTTGGTAGATTCACCTATAGTTTACACAGCTTCTGCCAGTGTAAAGGCCCAAAGGAGAAAAAGTAGCTAGCGGGGAAAGCTACTGTACAGTGAATACATTTGTGACAATGTTCATTCCCCAAATCAGGATTCAGTGGAATCTGGCTGGGAGGGAGTTCAAGGAGGTGACATATTTTTTTCCAGCACACCCACGTTGGGGGCAATGTTGGCTGATTGCATGTCCTTACTGGAAGTGGTATTATTGATGCCTTACTTTAACACATTCGGGTGGAATTTCCATGGCTTGGGATCATTTATCAGGTCCTGTAGCTAATATGATTTCTAAGTCTAGAAATTATATCAGAGTCACTTATATGGAAGCAGGGTCCATTAGTGGTTGGGTCTTGTTAAGTAATAACTGCAGGGCTTATTCTTCTGAGTGTTCTGGAAATTGAGAAACTTGCCTCTGCCCTTGAAATTATTATTTAAGAGTTGCACTTTGCATTTTTGTTAGCTGCAAATTGTTCTCTCACAATGCATCTTATACGATTTTGTGATCTTTCTAAAAGACTTGGTCAAGCACCAGTGAAGAGTGTACACTATAATAATGTTATGTATATTTGAATGACTCTCTTTGACATCTAGTGTTAATACACAGAAAGAGCAGAACCAAGAATAATAGAATACAAAACAATCACCCAAATCAGCATCCACACAGCAATTCTGAAAATGTAGGAATAGAAGAAACAGCAATTGATTTATATTGAAATGCTCTGAAAATGTTTAATTTTTCCCAGTTATACACTTCATGCATGCTGCTGTTGATATGAAGGCGAATTTAGAAAATGTGCACATATTAATAAGCCAGCTGCGTGCACTCTTCAATTTAAATGGAATAACTTTATTACAAGCATCACTAACATTTTATTTTGTTCCTATGTTCTTATACACTGAGCTGTATTTCATTCTAATGAAGCAAATAGGACAGTAATGTAAAGTGACACAAAAATAACCACTGAGGATATCATGTAATACTTCTAGGAAATGGCAAAAGTAATTATTCAGCCAAGCTCGGACAAACTACACTGATTTTGGCACCCCTCGACTGCCAGAATTACGTGGTGATCATACTTTCAGCAAGAGCCAAGATACATCTTCAGTGTTTTCCACCTTCCAATGCCACTGGCTCTTTGAGTCTATCAAGCCCTAGAGTAGTGCATGAAAATGTAGAAATATTTATTAAATATTAATAATTACCAGTAATCATTTCAGTACTTCTGCCAACTTGAAGTGATCACTTGTATTCTCTCTATCTGTAACAGGAAATCCTGCTTTTTCTTCAATTCTTTCTTCAATTTCCTTTGTATTGATATACTTATATTTCTTTTGACTACAATTGCTACCTTGATATCAATATGTCTTATTTAAGTATTGTTTTTATTAGTTGAACAGAGTTATTTTAAAATGTTATTAAAATTTCCTAGATGTCCATTGGATTGATTCATTTTAATATTCAACTGATGTATCATCTTCCATTCCATGCTTTTGCTGGACTTGGCTGGAACATACAATTCCCTTGTCATTAGAATTTTTGAGGTTTTCCCTTTTCAATGTGGAATGAAACCCAATCTTTTGGAACCCAGTTCTTTCTTTCTTTCTTGCATATTTTCAGCAACTTGTGAGACAGGAACTAAAAGGCAAATAACATGCATACAAATTCAAAGCTTCTGGCAAATTAGTTAGTGAAAGTTTTGTAAAATTGAGTTATCAGAAGCAGAGACTTGGGGAGAGATTGATAATGCTCGTCAATCAAAAATTCTCAGGAGGGCGTTGAGTTTTTCTGTGGCATCAGCAGAACAACACTTAAAATACTAATCAAATCCTGGAGACAAAGAAGAAAACCTGACTCTGCTTGCCTTACTAAAACACACTGTGGATCTATTTCTTAAGACCTACAGATCTCAATAAAAATAAGAAACATCCCATCCATCACCATACATTTGGCAATACCAAGATAATCCTCAGGGTTTTCATTTGATTCTGAAGAATAACTTTCAGTAGAACTAAGCAAGGAAGAAAAAGTCTTAGTTCAAACAATCACCCCTTGATTTGGGATTTCAGACTGGTGAGCGCATGATTTTTAATGCCAAAATTCAGAAATATTGTTCAGAGAACTCATGCCAAATTTTTGATCAGTAAGCACTCAAATAAAATCTGAGGTTAATAGAAGTTTCAGTAGGGGTACTATATGTCTATGCCATCTGTAACTATGGCACCATGATTCTGCTACTTCCTCCATCAATAGAGAGTGTTAACAACTAAGACAAAACACTATTGTATTATATACCATACTGCCCTGGTCTACACTAGGGCTTTATTTCAAAATAACCCCCTTAGGACAAATTTACAAGCAGAGCATCCACACGACAAAGCCTGTTATTTTGAAATAAGAGGCTACTTATTCTGAAATCTGCATGTCTGCTTTTCTTGGGGAATAGAGCTAATTTCGAAATAGTTATTTCAAAATAGCAGTAGCGTGTATGCTCCGGTGCCTCTATTTTGAAATAACTACTCCACAGAGTAATTCAAATTAATTAGTCCCCAGTGCTTCCTGGGGCTATAAGGTGAGGTACAGCAACCACATTAACAGAGCCTGACTTGGACTAATTTTGAGGTTTGCCTGTAGTGGGGACACACTATTTCAATTTTGTAAAATAGGGAATTATTAAGTAGAATTTAGTTATTTTGAAATAGTTTCTTAATGTAGACATGGCCACTGTGACAGAACTACATGCTGAGTCCAGTATCCTGACAACGTGAGCTCTGTAGTGATATTTTCTCGACAGGATGCAGTTAAATGTTAGTCCTAAAATGCTAGATAAAATTCAGAACTAGCTCAGCTGTAATCCAGTTTTGATTAGGAAGCACCTAGCAGTTAATACCTCCTTTTTCTCCATTCTTGTCCTTGGAACATCAATATGTCAGTTTGTAAAGGGCCAGGAGATTGCTAAACTCTAGAGCAAGTAAATTTTAGTTGAAAAAATACAGAGGAAAACCAGAATGAACACAGATGAAGCAGCATTCAATTTGCTTTCTGGTGGCATGAAACTATAAACCTGATGATCCTAAAATAAATATAACAAAGAAGAAGAAACTCTTATCAGCTAGCATTGAGATTTTCACTTTTACTTAAGTCAGTGGAGGTTTTACTTGAATAAAGAGTACAGGATTAGATTCCCTCAGCTTGGATTATATGACAGTTGATATGGACAGTGTGAACTCAAAAGCTAAAAACAATCAGAACACCATGCAAACATGAATTATCTGCCAATGTTTTATGAAGCAGATATAACTCTCACAGATTTTCCCTTCCATATAATCTATCCACTCAGTCCTACTGCTCCACTTATATTTAGTTGCATTGTTCTACTTCTGATAGAAAATCTCTTTGCAAGGTGAGCAAGATAGCTATTCAAAAGAGAACTATGTACATTTATGGAGGATAGGGCCATCAATGTCTATGAGCATAGTCCATAGTCGCTATATGTCAGAAGCTGGGAATAGGTGACTAGGATGGGTCACTTGATAATTAGTGTTTTATTTATTCCCTCTGGGGCATCCCACATTGCTAGTGTTGGAAGAAAGGACACTGGGTTATATGAACCTTTTTTGTGACCCAGAATGGATCTTTTGTCTGACCCAGTATGATATAACATTTTAATATAACATTCTGCCACAGGAATATTAGCTAGTATTTCTGGTTTTCTTTCTTCCCCACAAATCACAGGCATGTATCTTTGAAGGATATAGGTATCCTGCAATCAACCATCTCTTTGGTGGCAAATACGAGACAAAAAATAGTGCTCCATGGCCTGCTGATGTCATGTAACTAATCCTTGAATTTATTAGCTGAGGTGATGCCCAGTGGCATTAGAGTTTGATTTTATAATAAAGAGTGAATAAGGAAACTATCCAAGTTTTTTTTTACTGCAGAATTAGGGTGGAATCAGCCTCTTTTCCTCACAGAAATGAGGGGATATCCTGTGGAACAAGTACACTGGTCCCCCACCAAGATTCCTTCTAAGTTGCGTAACTGCAGTGCAGTTGTGCAAATGCTTAATGAGCCCTGCTCTGGGTCTCAGGGCTGCAGCACATAGAGCTGTCCCCCTAGGGAAGGGGTATTTCTCCCTCACCTGCAGCAGATCCCTGCTGCAGACAGAGGAGTATGTCTCTCTCAATTGGTAGGTAGAGGACATAAGGAGGAGGAAGGGAATAAGTGGCTGGGGGTTGAGGGGATGAGAGTTTGGGGCTTCAACAGCTAGGAGAGGAGAGAGACTACCAGAATTAGAACAGCTAGTTGCTTATGAGCTGGGAAAGTCAGAATTAGAATAGCTAGCTGCTTATGAGCTAGGAAGGTCAGAGAGTAGACTACATGAGGTAGGTGGGGAAAATAAAGGGGTGGCTGGGTACTGGCATTGGTGAAGTGGAGGTAGTGAGTTTCTTTGTGATGTGTTCTCTCTTCTCGGACTCCCAGATTAGCTACAGCTGCTGTTGCCTGCAACTCCAAGAGATAGGACTCTCTCCTAGCCCTCAGTTAGGAGGGGGAAAGAAGTTATGAGTGGGTGCTGGTGTCTATGCAGTGAGGTAGGGGTTGGGAATTTGTTTGGGGCATCTTGACTCTCATCTGAACTGTGGTGAGAGTCAGACCCATGCAGGGGAGAAGCACATAGTACTATCTCCTGGGTTGAGGGGGAGGGGGAAGCAGGCTTCATGGGTGCCAAAATTTCAGGTGGGTTATGCTGGGGTATGGGAAGTATGTGGCTACATGGAAGATGGGGTACTGCTGGGGAAATTCCATTGTTTTATTCATGCAATGGAAGAGGGAGCTCAGGCCACATTCTCTTTTCTTGTTGAGGTTGGAGTGAAGAGCAGTTGATATTAATTCATATGTGATTCGTGACATAATTACAAGATCTGAATATATATATATATGTTTATTTAAAAATATTTTACCCCACCTCTCTCTCTCTCCCTCTCTCTCTCTCTCTATATATATATGTATAAACTCTGATCTTCAGGATTTTTTTAAAATCCTGTATTATTTACAAATGAATATGTTAAATTGTTAAATCTGGAAACATGTATATCAGGAAAATATAACTTGGGAAAGAATAATGTAGCACCCTGCTATTTTCCGCTGTTAGACTTGTAACGCAAACATAAAACAGTGAATCTTCTGCAGTTCTAAACCAAAATATTTTTTCACCTAGTATCAGGAGGGAAATATAAAGAACTTGCCTTTGACCGTGTTGAGTTTAACAGGTGGTCATCTGCCTTGGAGATGTTAAAAAGCCTGGGATAAAATTTTGTTTATAGGGAGATAGATCCAGAGCAGAGAAGAGGACTGAGAGAGTCTGAATTAACAAATCTTAATGCAGGATCTGACTTCACTTCTCTTGGTGCTTTACCATTGTAAAGCATTTAAGCTGCTTTTGTAGATAAGGATTTAAGCTTTAGTGAATGGATACTGGTGCACAAGGCCTAGCTCATGATATTTGCATAACTATATTTCAAACAAACTTTACATAGGTGTTAATGGTTTAAAAAAGACAAGGATTCTTTTAACAGAATTTTTGGAGTGTTGTACATATCTGAAAACTCTGATCTTAAGGATTTTTTTAAAATCCTGTATTATTTACTAATGAATATGTTAAATTGTTAAAACTGGAAACATTTACCACAGATCCTCGGTATTTATTTGGCCTTTCAATTGGAGTTGAATTCCAGACAAGTGATTTCCATTAAGTTTTAGAATTTGTTTGGGGACAAGTATTACAGACCAATAAGGCCAGATCTTTGCTATCTGGGGGTACGTCTACACTACAGCGCTAGTTCGAACTAACTTAGTTCGAATTAGTTAATTCGAACTAAGCTAGTTCGAACTAACGCATCTAGAACTAAAAACTAGTTCGAACTAGCGTTTTGCTAATTCGAACTAGCAAGTCCACATTGAGTGGACTCTGAACAGGGCTTAAGGATGGCCGGAAGCAGTGCCGGCAGGGCATCAGAGGAGGACTTAGAGCGTGGAGATGCTGTCTCAGGCTAGCCGAGGGCTGTGCTTAAAGGGTCCCGACCCCCACCCCGGACAGACAGTTCCCAGGGGTGCCCCGCTTACAAACCAGTCCTGGCTTGGAGTGCCCGAAGTACCCACACTGGGCACATCACACCACTCGGCCATCAGCCCGGCTGCACTTGCCGCATGCTGCCATCTGGGGAGAGGGGACAATCGGGGGGCTGCAGGAGAGCTTCCACCCCCAGAACCCGCAGAGCCAGCCCAGTCCTCCCCATCGGGGGCTCGTGCCCCATTCCTCCCTCACCTCCTTCCACTTACCCTTCCCTAGCCCCCCTTCTTATTGATGTACAAAATAAAGGACACATGTGTTCAAAAATAGAAACTCTGTTTATTTAACAAAACTCGGGGAAACTGGGAAAAGGAGGTGGGAGAGGGGAAGAGAGAGGCTGGGAGAGGGGAGGGGGAAAACTGGGAGGAGGGAGCTGAAAGGGGGAAGCAAGGGAAAGGAGGGGGTGGGGAAACTGAAGGATCAGGGGTGGGGGTCTCGCCGGGCCGACCGCCTCCCAGTACAGCGAGGGAGGGGGCCTCGGCGTCCCCGGGGCGATGGGGTGGAGGGTGCGGAGGTTGAGGTGGGGGGTGTGGACATTGAGGAAGAGGTTGTGGGGGTTGAGGAGGGAGAGGTGGGAGGGGGAGCAGGAGTGGGAGGAGGGACAGCAGTTGGGGGGACAGCTGGTGCAGGATCAGCACGGGGCACCATGCTCTGCAGCAGGAGCTGCAGGTTGGTGCTCAGCCCTCGGACCTCAGACAGCAGCTCGTGGCGGACCTGCAGGTCTTCCCGCATCCAGGCCTGCAGTGTGCGGTGCACCGCTCGCAGGGCCCCAAGGTGCTGGTCCCGGTACTCCTGCTCCGTGCTGGCAGTCCGGAGCAGGCCGCGGGTGCGGGAGCATGTCCCAGGCGGGGTGGTGCGCCCTGCACGAGCAGCTGGTGCAGCTGTAGAGAAAGAAGAGAAGGGGTCAGTTCTCCCTGGGGACGCAGAGGATGATGCCCAGCCCCCTCCCCAACTCCGCAACGTGAGGGTGACCATGTCCTGCACCGTCACAGCCGCTGTGCTTGTACAGAGGCCATGGTCAGGATGTCTGGCTCTCCCCGGGACTGGAAGCTGCCCCAAGACCGCACCCATGTCCCTGTGCCATGTATAGTGTGGCCGGGGCGGTGGGGGGAAAGGGGAGATGTCCCCTGCCTCCGTGTAGAGGGGACATGTGAAGGGAAATCATCCTGCTGGGTCCTGCCCCGGGGTCGGGAGCATGTCACGTCTCTTTGCACAAGCATGTGCCTATTGGGCAATGGCCCCTGGGTGTCACGCAGCTGGAGCCACCTGCCCAAGGGTGGCATGGCACGTGCTCGCACGTGTACAGGTGTCTGCATGATCCGTGGAAGGCATGGCCCACGCGCGCGGTCCCTGGTCTCCCTGCCACCTCCCCCCCCGAACTACTTAATTCAAACTACTTACCCGGTACGGTCTCCCTGGACGACCCTGCCGACTCCGGTGCTGGGACATCCTGCGGTGGCCCCTCCGGTGTGCCCGGGTCAGGGCCCTCCAGTCCCGGCTCGCTGTCCCCCAGGCTGGCACGGACCGCCCTGCCCCCCAAGAGTCGGTTGAGGGCAGAGAAGTAGGGGCAGGTGGCAGCCCCTGCTGTGGCGCCACCCCTGGTGGCCCTGGCGTACGCCTGGCGCAGCTTTTTTATTTTAATGCGCACCTGCTCCTGGGTGCGCCTGTGTCCCCTGGTGGCCATGGCGGCTGCTATGCGGCCATAGACGGCCGCATTCCTCCTCCTAGTGCGGAGATCATGGACGTTGGGGGCCTGCCCCCAAACCTCAATGAGGTCCATGACCTCCGCACTAGTCCAGGAGGCCGCGCGCCGTCTACGGCCCCTGGCTGGCCCCTGGGTGCTGGGGGACTGGGCAGGGGACATGTCACTCCCACTGGCTGCCTGGCTCATGGTGGGGCCACTGCTTCGGGGCAGAGACTCCTGGCAGGGCTGGCTGTCTCAAGTGCCGTCTGGCCAGAGTCTACCCCTTTAAGGGCCCGGGGCTGGGGGAGAGGAGAAGAGTTTTCCTGGTTGTGCCCAGAGAGGCCACCAGGGGGAACCTGGGAAGGGCTAGCCTCCCACTAGTTCGAACTAAAGGGCTACACAGCCCTTAGTTCGAACTAGCTAGTTCGAACTAGGCGTTAGTCCTCGTAAAATGAGGTTTACCTAGTTCGAACTAAGCGCTCCCCTAGTTCGATTCAAATTCGAACTAGCGGAGCGCTAGTGTAGCACCTATTAAAGTTAGTTCGAACTAACGTCCGTTAGTTCGAACTAACTTTGTAGTGTAGACATACCCTGGTAGAGTTCTGGCTTTTATGAGTCAATGAACATATTCAGAAGTAGCAAGCACTAGGTGTGATGCTAGGTGTTTTATAGGATTAAGACCTTATTTTTAAGCTCTTTGAAGCATGGATCTGTATTCAAACTCTGAAGTCACGTGTTCATACGGTCTGGGACTTCTATTCTTTGAGTTGGACACAAATACAATGTTAAAGTTTCAAACCAGGAGAACTTGTATCTGTTTTAGGATCATAGTATCCTAGAATCATAAAGTTAGAAGAGACCTCAGAAGGTCATTGATTCCAACCCCTGCAAAAGCAGGAGAAATCTCAACTAAATCATCCCAGCCACATGTCAATCATATCAAGATGGAACTTAAAAACAGGTCTCTATTTCACTTGCATAGCATAGATCCTAAACATTTACCTGATGTTTTATTTCCCTTCCTGTTTTCAAGTTGTCAATTGCTTGCGAATTTGTTTGCTGTTGGTGTTGCTTTATTACTTATTTTTATTTTTCCATGTCTGTGCACTATTAATCAAATTAGGAGTTGACATCCAGACAAACTGTGTAAGCTGGAGTGAATAACTTTTATTCCCCTTTTCAGTGTCATGACTGTTTCTAGTTGACTCATAGATTTGCTTAGCATCTTAAAGCTGATCGATGTGTCGATAATATGGATGCAAGAGGGATAATTTTGTGACCTGCAAAAGTCTGTAGCATGCTCGTGTTTTGTCAGATACTTCATTTTTTGAGAGCAGCTTTAGTGGAGATTCTGAAGATTTAATGGTCTATGGGAGTAGATTGTTAAATTGGGGCTCTGGTGCATATTTATTGACCATGTCTTTAATTTATTTATATAGCTGTTTTCAGTATGCCCCATCTTGATGTGTTTACTAGGTTGAGTTGACAGAAAGGATAACACATGTACTGCAAGGTTAGAGTTAATTATCTTTTTATTTGATTTCATATTAAATAAATATCATAAGCATTGCTCCCTGTTAATTATCCCTTGTTTTAACATTTTTTCTTCTTCCATATGCATGAGCTGTTTAAATATATATTTATATCTATTTTTTTTTGTTTGTGCTGGTGGTATACATTCCCACACAACCTCAATCTTGATGTTGCACATAATAAATACGTACCTGCCAAAAAGAAAATTCAGCATGCTCAAGGATAGAAAATGTTAGAGGGAACACTGCCCACAGTATAAATCTTTGGTGAGTAGCTCACTGACTAATCCTTAAACATTTGTCCTTTCTGGAGAAGATAAGGGATTCTTAGCCATCTTATCCACTTTTATGATTCAAGTACTGCTTATTTTGCAACAATTGCTTGCTTTAACAATTTCACTGACTTGCACTGATGCTGTTTCTATGGCAACGTACAGTCATTGTAATTTGTCTGACCAAAGAACACGCGTGTATATTGGCTTTGAAAAACTATAACTTAAAAACAGCAGGTGGATTATTTTAATGCAAAAGAAACAAGCTTTCGTTGGAGACAGATTTATTTTCCTTTTAATGAATGTTATCTTCTCAGTCTCCTGAGTTTCAATTAGTAATAATTTATTACAGTTCTGAAGAGTGCACCATTAAAGGAAAGGAGAAAAAAAATCTATGCAATACAATAACTGCTGCATTGGCAACATTTCTGTAAAATGTATCTGCTGAAGAAAGCATCACTTCTGCTTTCCAAACTTTCTAGTGTCTTCTACTTAACATTGAAATTAAATTACTTTGGACACAGTGATTATAAGAAGTTGTTACATGAAATGCTAAAGTTACCAACAACTGGGTTTTTCAAATAATTTCATACCTGCAAATGAGAGGTTTTATTTTTATGGTATGTTAACAAAAAAAATTAATGTGTCTATTATTTTCATGCACAACATAAGAAGAGGAGCATGTGGATGTTATGTTCCACATATGAGGTTCTATACTACACTAAAAAAATACTTATGGCCATTTAACTCTGCATAAGTAATATATATACAAATAAGCTCTCTGGAGATATTTCCATTTAGATCTGGGCAACCATTTTTAAAAAATTACTTTTTTTAAATCCCCAAATTCAGTAAATATATTATTCCTGAATATGTTCTACAATTACCAGTCTAACCCTGTTGTGGGGAGCAGTGGTGTAGCCAGAAGGGGACTTTTGGATGGGCCCTGAATTCAGATGGGTGGGCAGTGATGGGGGCAGAGACCAAGAGAGATCGGGCTGCCTTCCACCAATCAGCCTTGGAGAGGGTGAGATGGGGTGAGAGAGGATCCCTGGAGTGGGGTTGTGGCATTTTCCTCACTGTACCTACCCGGCTTCCACGGAACGTGGTCTGACAGCAGAGGCTTGTCCCACTCCACCCACCCGGCACTCCTGCTGCGGAGTGGAGTCAGGGGCTTACAACCTCCATGTACCAATGCCATATTTTGGCTAGCACACCAGGGGTATGTCTAGACTACAGGTTTTAGTTGACAGAAGTTTTGTTGACAGATACTGTCGACAAAGCTTCTGTTGACAAAGAGCGAATAGACTATATCCAGTTCTGTTGACAAAGCAAGCCGCTTTGTCGACATGACAGTGTAGACGCAAAGGACAGTGTAGATGCAATAACGCCTTCTGTCCACAGAACTCTGTCAACAAAAGGCATTATTCCTTGTAGAATGAGGTTACAGCCGTCAACAGAACTCAGCGGCAATGTAGATACAGCTATAGTTTTGGCTACAAAAGTCCACTTTTTGTCGACAAAAACTTGTAGTCTAGACACACCCCAGGTGAGAGGAGCAGGACAAGACACCGACTTGAGTCTGTAGCTGGAGCATTGGCACAGAAGACTGTGAAGTTGTTGAGAAGTTGGAAATACTGATTTTTTTTGTAAAGAATTTAAGAAAAGACAATAGTAATTAGTGATTGGAGAGATCTCAGGACCAAAAAGAATTTAGGGCTCAAATAATTGTAAATGTTTCCCACATTGGGCCTAATCCTAAATTCATTATGTGTCCAAAGATCACACTGAGATCTATAAGATTTATGGTACATACAACACATCTATTTGACATTAATCTCCCTGATAAACTATGAGGTAGACAGTTTATATTGTCTGCTATAGATTGCTAGCTATCAGCCCACACAAACAAAGCAGGACATCTTATGAAATGCCAAATCTGGATGAAAGCAAAGCCAAACAAAAATGTAACAATGGTCATATCAGCTTCTATAAATCTGCAAACTATCGTATTGGTATTTTATGATAACCCCTTCTGTTGTATAACCAAGTTTTGATGTAAGTTACAACACAAAACAAAACAGAAATCATGTTTATTTTTATTTTTATTGTTTTTATATAAACTTTAAACATATAATGAAAGCGCATATAAAACATGTACAAGGTAGAAAACTTATACATTGTAAAATATATTGTTTATTACTTGCAAAGACTGAAAAAAAAGAACAAAACTGAACAGCCAATCAAAAATTCTAAACCACTTAAGATCACACAAGCCATCAGTTAGTTATTAAAGTGACTAGATAGATAACAAAATGAAAACAAAACCTATGAGTATTGGGCACCATATATTAGACTACAATAGTAGGCAATAGTTTTGTGACCAGATATTCTCATGTTTTTTTTCCAACCAGTTTTATTAGATAATATTTTTTTAAAAACAAACAAACACACAAACAAACAAAACCCCACTTCCCATTAATACAGTAGAGTACTATGTATGAGGAAGGCTCCCCCCCCCATTTTCTCAAATGAACTGTTTTAGCCAGTAAAATTGTTGCAGCAATACATTTCTTAATGTTAATTTTTAACATTCTGACCCATACATTTGTGGTGTTTATCATTGTCTATATCGGTGGTTTCCAAACTTTTCGGCATCACGCCCCTGTTTTGATTTTTGAAAAACCCTCACACTCCCCTCACCCCCCAAAAGCAAAACTTACTGAGCCCCCCAACCCCAAAAAAGGAAGTGACTGGAACAGCAAAACTTGATGGGGAGGGGGGCTTGGTTGCCTCGTGCTTCCTCTGGAATTACTTCATGCCCCCCAGGGGGACACGCCCCCCAGTTTGGGAACCCATGGTCTATCATCATCCACATTCATTTCTGTGTTCAGATACATAGGTGGATATCCCGATTTTCCACTTCCTTTCACATTTATTTATTCCATTGAAAAATAAATCAAAATTTCCTGTACCAAGCTGTAAATGGAAATCTCTGACTTAACAGACATTTAAGGAAAAAATCTTTGCACAAGTATAAAATATAACATAAAATTCCAGTCAGTGGAGAATCAGGCTAAATATTCTGTAGGTATTAGATTTAGTCAGGAGAAATGTGTTTTCCCACTTGTTCATGGGCACTAATGGCAGCCAATCACATGGTAAATAATATATAGCTACAGATATCTTTATAGGCAGCTGTCTACTTCTCATTAGAATAGAAAAAAAGCCCAAGAGAAAAAAAATCCTGTTGTGAATCTCAGGCCAAGATTAGATTTCATTATTATATCACTCCTTATTCTGAGATACAAGCATATGACCATCACATGTAATGAGGTGACAAGATTTCCCTCAGTCAGAAGCCGTGTAGGGTTTGGCCAGGTTCACTGGGTTACATTAGTTGAGGATCTACTGCAGAGTTCTAAAGTTGTTCATGGTTTTTTAATTTGTGTGGTGTTTTTTTTTGTTTTGTTTTGTTTTGTTTTATTTTTTTGGCCAGGCACATTTTGAAAATAAAATTTCCCAGTGTTTCTTTGAAAGATTAGCCAAAGTCTGCAGGCATTTATTTTCAATCTGCGGACCTGTAGGCTATGGAGCAAACCTTTCTTAATGTTAAGCACAGAAGCAATTCTGTTGAAGTTAACAGAATTATGCACATACCTGAAAAAAAATTCGTAAGCATTTTCCTGGATCAGTCTGCAATACTCAGCAATTTTACATCAAGTCCTTAATGTAAATTCTGCTTCCATATTGCGCTGAAATAAATCCAGAGAAAATCCAGGAAAGGTATGTTGGAGTAATGCAAGTGTAACTGAGAGCTAAATTTGCTTGGCTTACTTTCCTGAGGGTACGTCTACACAGCAACATTATTTTGAAATAACCTCAGTTATTTTGAAATAACTTAGTCCGCGACTACACAGCAGGCACTTATTTTGAAATAATATTGAAATACTGTCAAGCTGGAGGACTTCTTACTCTGACTCCTGTAACCTTCATTGTACAAGGAGTAAGGGAAGTCAGAGGAAGAGTGCTCTATTTCAAAATAAGTGTTGTGTAGATGCTCCCAATTTTGAAATAAGCTATTTCTAAATAAGTTACACAATTGACGTAGCTCAATTTGCGTAGTTCATTTCAAGTTCAGTCCTGCTGTTTAGACGTACCCTAAGAAATATTAGTGGGTGAATAAGAGCTGGTAGACATCTTGACATATTAAAATCATATATTTTGCAATGAGTTTTAAATAATGAGCTTGAATATGTGTAAGGTGGGGCTGAATTACTGCTTGCTATCAGCCAGCTAAAAGGAGAGAGCTGCCCTGGGGGTGGGGGTGCTTACTCCAATTGTTTAGCTCTGCAAGATAATTAACTGTTGAAAGAATCCGAGGTGTGGCTATGTAAATCCAATTCAGCCAGGGCTGATGGAGGATCAGTGTTGGAATGGAATGTAGTGCATTATAACTAATTTGGGGCTGTTGTGGGGGTCATAAACCATGCTACCCCTAAAAGTGGAAACTTTAAAATATGACACCAGTGCTTGCAGAAGAGACACCATCATTGTAAGAGGTCTCAGAGGAACAAGCCTCCCCCCTGCCAGAGTTAAGTGGACTAAGTTGTTGGGGGAAAGGGCTTGAGGGTTTGAGTCAGCCTGCTTCATGCCTGCCTGGTGAGAGCTGTAAGACTGGCTCAACCTGCCCCTTTCCCCCTGGTTTTAAGGACAGACCTAAAGCAGACTTCAGGGGGAGTGTTTTTGCTAGTCCAGTGGAAGCTGGAATCTTTGGCCAGCCTAGGTGGTGGCTAAAGAGTTGAAATCACTAAGAGCTAAAATCACTGGTTTGGCCGGAAGCCAACCCCATTGCAGTCAGCTGAGCGGCTGGTGGGAGTGACTGGCAGGTAGCCGGTAGGAATGGCAGCAGGCAGCCAGTGGAGTGGCTGGCAGGAGGGGCGGCAGGTTGCCAGCAGAGCTGCTGGCAGGAATGACAGACAGGCGGCCGGTAGGAGCAGCACAAAGGTGGCATAGCCTCAGACTCAAGTAGTGGAGTCATCAGGATGATGTGTCAGGGTTTGATCTCACTGGACAGGGCTGTAAGTGGGGCGTTTGATGTGGGGTATGGAGAAAGTTTGGATAATTGTATGGAACCCTCACCTTATTGGACTGGGTAGCCTGAAAGGCAAAAGACATTGCTCAGTCCTTCTGAGCTGGGACAGTTACTCGTGGGGAAAGGGGCTACGAACTCTGTTTCTGGTATTTTTCCTAGATAATGCCATGTGACCTCTCTCTTCCATTAAAAGTTTCTTTTCGACACTCAGGCTGTGTCTTGCCAGCTGTCTACACTGGCTGCTTGAATTTCCGCGAAAGCACTGACGATCTCACATAAGATTGCGGAATTACTATGCTTCTCCCATTTGGGCAAAAGTCTTTTTCCGAAAAACTTTTGCGCAAAAGGGCTAGTGTAGACAGCAGAAATTTGTTTTCTGCAAAAAAGCCCCATTCGCGAAAATGGCGATCGGGGCTTTTTTGCAGAAAAGCGTGTCTAGATTGGCCACAGATGCTTTTCCACAAAAAGTGGTTTTGTGGAAAAGCGTCCTGCCAATCTAGACGCTCTTTTCCGAAAATGCTTTTAACGGAAAACTTTTCCATTAAAAGCATTTCTGGAAAATCATGTCAGTCTAGACATAGCCTCAGACTCTGTGCTTGCGAATGGGGAAGCATTGCCTCTCAGAGGTGCTCAGGGGTGTGTGAATTTCCCAGGCTACTGGGTGGGGGCTCGAGCCGGTTCTGTGAGAGATGGACCCCTAGATATTGAACCTGGCCCTGGTTGCTGCTGGGCCTACCCGGCAGAAGGGTTACATATGTATAGCTAGAAAGCATTGCATAATTACATGTAAGCAAAACAGGAACCTTTCATATGAATGACATTTGCGTGTTCAAGTGTGCTAATGAAAAAATTGTTCCACATCCTATAGGTCCAAAGCAATCTTATTAAAGCAGTGAAACAAAATTAGCTCTGTGCATTTTAAAGGGAATTAAATACCTAATTATCCAACTTAAAGCTACAACATTCAAATTCTATCACAGTTGTATTTTACTTTTATTTTAAAAGGTTTATTAATAATATCTAATAGAAAAATATCTTCTGAAACATTTTACCTCTAAAAGACAATTTAGAAGAATTTATGTACATAGTTCATGTTTCATTTAAGTGTTATTGATATACACACATTAAACATGACACAATTATAGATAACTTAGTTTTCCCTTTCCACTGCAGAAAGTTCTTATGAATTTTAGGAGTTGTATAAAATTAGCTCTAATTTAATCTTATTCTTATACATTTCTAACCCAGCTTTGTAAATTCTAACCATTTAGACAGTTCAAATAAACTTCCTATGGGGATAATAATTTTGGGACACTTTTACATTCTGTACGAGGACAACATAACATCTGAGGTTCTTTTGACATTAATTTTAAATTGGAGAAAGTACTTGATGACTTTTTGAATAATCACATTTCTTCTCTCTACTATCCTCATGCTTTCATTTCCATCTTTTCCACCTAATTTTTCCCTGTAATTTCAACTGGAGAATGTATTCTTCATGACCCCTCCAAAAATGTATTTTCAGTCTCCAAATTCTCTTTCAACATGTAAGCAGCTGACAGTGTTCAAGCTACTGAATCATTTCATACTGTGATGCATGAGAAGGTAATATCCTTTTCTAGACATCCCAGCATTCAGTACATTGTCTGTATGGGTTAAACACAGAATAATGGGTATCCAAGGATCCAAGGTTCCAAGGTTCCAAGGTTGTCATAGCCAGGGGTGGTAGTGGGGATAAGCTCCCACTGTCTATAAAGTACCCCTATACGGCGTGCGTCTCCAATAGCCTCTGACAACCAAGTCCAGCTCCTGGCCTTCACGTGCGGTTTAGCTTTTAAACCCGGCGGAACTGTTTTAACTGACAGGAGAAGGGGCGCAGGCGGGTCACTGGCGCCTTATAACCAGTTGCTTCGGGGAGATGATACTCGTCAGCCTAGGAAGGCAGTTCATCTAGGAGAAGGAAAACCCTGATTTTAAACCTCCGCTGCCTCGCGGCTATATTCTTCCATGGAAAAGGCTTCAGGAGTAAACCTCGAGGAAAAATCCGGAGTCGGAGTCCCTAAGGCAGTTCGACGCTGCTTGCAGCCTCGCTTTGGCAACTCCTGCAACGGCGCCGATGCCAAACTGTAGCAGCCCTGCTGTTCCTTTGGATCCATCGACGACGTGGAGAGGGGGGACCCGCTACGTGGGCAATAGCCTGTTCCTCCATATTACATCGCCCTGGCTAGTATCCGACTACCAACATATCTCGCAACCCTGGAGAGGACACTCCAGCCTCGCTAGCGCTACTAGCGCGGAAACAACACGGGGAGCAACAGTTTACCGGTTATAAGCCACAGCTCAATTGGCGTAGAGCATGGCGCCAGGGGTTGTTCCCGACGGTGGGAGGGACCTTCGGGTCTCACTGGGCAGTTACCGCCCGCCTCAAGCTGGGCAGCCCCCAGACAGTCAGGTACTGCCCCGCCACAGTCTGCTTTCCTCACTGGGTGCATGGGGATTAGGAATACTCCGAACGGCAGGCTGCAACCATCGCACCAGGCAACAAAACAATGAGAAAGAGACCACCTCTTAAACTGGGATGTTGGAATGTCCGTACAATGTTGACGGGCCTCTCCGAAGACGTACGGGACATTGACGACCTACGAAAGACAGCAGTCATCAACAACGAACTTCTGAGGCTGAATGTAGACATCGCCGCCCTACAGGAAACACGACTGGCAGACTCAGGCATTCTGAAAGAAAAAGACTACACCTTCTACTGGCAGGGAAAGGCCCCAGACGAGCCCAGACAGCATGGCGTAGCTTTCGCAGTGAAAAACAGCCTACTGAGTATGGTAGAACCAGGCAGTAATGGCTCAGAACAACTCCTCACCCTTCGTCTCAACACCACCACAGGCCCTATCACTCTCGTCAGCGTATACGCCCCAACTCTGAACGCAACGTTGGAAACTAAAGACCGGTTCTATGAGAACCTAACATCTGTCATCAACAGCATCCCCGACAAGGAACAACTCATCCTTCTGGGTGACTTCAATGCCAGAGTAGGTGCGGCCAATGACTCATGGCCTTTGTGCCTCGGAAAATTTGGCGTCGGCAAAATGAACGAGAACGGCCAACGCCTGCTCGAGCTCTGCGCTTTCTACAACCTGTGCATTGCCAACTCATACTTCCAGACCAAGCCCCAGCATAAGGTCTCCTGGCAACATCCGCGCTCGAAACACTGGCACCAGTTGGACCTTATACTAGTTCGCCGCTCAGCTATCAATTGCGTCCTGCATGTACGCTCTTATCACAGTGCTGACTGCGACACAGACCACTCCTTAGTGTGCTGCAAGATCAGGCTGAACCCGAAGAGGTTTCATCGTTCAAGGAAACAAGGAAATCCTCGCATCGACGTCAGCAAGATGTCGCAGCCTGACCTGACGCAGAAATTCGCAGAAGCGCTTGAGAAGGAACTTGACGCCACACAGACAGGAGACTCTGCCATGGAAAAGTGGGAAACACTGCGGAACACAATGCACCGCACTGCCCTGGCAACCTTTGGAAAGAGGACCACAAAGACGCACGACTGGTTTGAAGCAAAGTCCTCTGTGATGATTCCAGTCATGGAAGCCAAGCGCGCCGCCCTGGCAGAATATAAGCGGTCACCAAGCCAGAGGAACCTACAAATTCTCAGGGCTACTAGGAGCAAGGCTCAACAGGTTGCCAGACACTGTGCGAACGAATATTGGCAGCAGCTCAGCAACGACATCCAGAAAGCATCCATATCAGGGAACACAAGAGGCATGTACGATGGCATCAAGAAAGCGCTGGGCCCTACCCAGAGCAAAACAGCACCCCTCAAGTCATCTACTGGAGAAATAATCTCCGACAAGCAACAACAGTTGGGGAGATGGGTGGAACACTACTCCGACCTCTACTCCAGACGGAACACGGTGACCTCCGCAGCATTAGATGCCATTGAATGCCTGCCAACCATGGAAGAACTTGATGCAGAGCCAACAGCAGAAGAGCTCAGCAAGGCTGTTGATAAACTGGCCTCAAGAAAAGCCCCCGGCAGCGACGGGATTCCTCCAGACCTGCTGAAACAGTGCAAGTGTTCCCTACTGCACCCTCTTCACAAAGTGCTCTGTCAGTGCTGGAAAGAAGGAGTCGTACCGCAGGATATGTGGGATGCTAAGATCGTCACCCTCTACAAGAATAAGGGCGAGAGAAGTGATTGCAACAACTACAGAGGCATCTCCCTTCTTAGCATCGTAGGCAAAGTATTTGCTAAGGTCATCTTGACCCGACTGCAGAAGCTGGCTGAACGTGTCTACCCGGAGTCACAGTGTGGTTTCCGCGCAGAACGGTCAACCGTAGACATGATTTTCTCCCTACGACAACTCCAGGAGAAGTGTAGAGAACAGCAGATGCCCCTGTACGTCTCCTTCATTGATCTCACCAAAGCCTTTGACCTGGTCAGCAGAGACGGACTCTTCAAAATCCTCCACAAGATCGGCTGCCCACCAAAACTGCAGAGTTTGATTGAATCCTTCCACACAGACATGAAGGGAACAGTGCAGTTTAACGGCAGTTGCTCCGAGCCTTTCAGCATCAGCAGCGGCGTCAAGCAAGGCTGCGTTCTTGCCCCCACATTGTTTGGGATCTTCTTTTCCCTGCTCCTTAAGCATGCCTTCGGCTCAGCAACAGAAGGAATCTACCTCCGCACCAGATCGAACGGCAAGCTATTCAATCTCTCTCGCCTCAAAGCCAACACGAAGATACGCGAGACGCTGATCAGGGACATGATATTTGCCGACGACGCAGCAGTCGTCACACATACCCAGGAAGAACTACAGTCGCTGATGAGCCATTTTTCCATGGCCTGCAAAGACTTTGGGTTGACTATCAGTTTGAAAAAAACAAACGTCCTAAGCCAGGACACTGTCACTCCACCAGCCATCACAGTAGACGACTACCAGCTTGACGTCGTCCACCAGTTCACGTACTTGGGCTCCACCATCAAAGATAATCTCTCCCTTGACGCTGAGCTCGACAAGAGGATTGGGAAGGCGGCCTCTACTTTAGCCTGCCTGACAACCCGAGTGTGGACCAACCCCAGGCTGACAACTGCAACAAAGATGGCAGTGTACAATGCCTGTGTCATCAGCACCCTGCTGTACGGGAGCGAGACATGGACCACATACGCGAGACAAGAGCGGAGACTGAACGCCTTCCATCTACGAGGTCTGCGCCGCATCCTGGGCATTACCTGGCAAGACAAAGTCTCCAACCTCGAAGTTCTGACTCGAGCCGGCCTCCCCAGCATGTACACCATGCTCCGATAACGTCGCCTGCGTTGGCTTGGCCATGTACGCCGCATGGAGGACGGGAGGATCCCAAAGGACATCCTCTACGGGGAACTGGCATCTGGGAAGAGAACCACAGGGTGCCCGAAACTGCGATTTAAAGATGTCGTGAAGAGGGACATGAAAGCCATCGACATAAACACGCAGTCCTGGGAAGACCTCGCAGCAGGCCGCTCGAAGTGGAGGGGCACCCTGACCACACAGCTCAAGTCAGGCGAAACGAACATGATGCGTGCATCAGAAGAAAAGCGAGCCCGCAGGAAGTTACGCAACAACAACAGCCAGGGAACCACCTACAGCTGCGACTTCTGCGGCAAAGAATGCCTGTCCCGGATTGGCCTTTTCAGCCACCAACGACGCTGTCCCCGACGCTGTCCCAGACAATCCGACACGAACCAAGACGAGAACTAGGATACGTCATCCATGGTCAACTGACCGACGGAGGCCAACAACAATGGGTATCCAGGAAGTGTTGAAATGAAACAGGTTTTGCCTGCTTCAGGCTCCTTTGTTTGTGAGTTCAAAGCAGGAGCTGGGGAGAAAGATGGACTAAGCCAGGAATAAAGGATTTTTCAGTGATATCCATGCATAAGGAAAGACTGAACCCTGTGACAAAGGATATGTAAGGGAACAGAGTATGTAAGGGAACAGAGTAACATAGTTAGACGCAATCAGGTTATTTTCTTTATTTCTTGGTTTGTGGGACTTCTCTGTGCTGATTTACTTCCCTTCCCTTGTATACTGTAATTGAAACTGAATCCCTGAGAAGCAATTCTCTGTGCTTTAATCTTTCTTTTTCCAGTTGTTCTGTAACACCTAGCACCAAGTATGTTTTACCAAATATATCTTCTTTGTTTTGTTGATAAAATCAACTTTTTAAGACTATGATCTGATTCCTTTGTCGTAGGAGGTAGGAGGTTCTGTGTGCATGTGCCTGAGACCGAAGGTCAGTTATTAAGAGATTACAGTTCATTTTCAAGTTCTCTCCTAAGGAAGGGTTAGTTAAAAAGTTTGGGGTTACCCAATAGGTTGAAATTCCTAAGGGCATCTTCCCTGCTTTCAAGGAGTTCTTACATTTGGGTGATGGCAGTGTACCAACAAAGGTCAGGGAATCTATGACCAGGGTTTGACAAATCGCTGTTTGTATTTGCCTGTGGTGAGTACATTTCAGTTGGTCACTCCATTTGCCCTGTTCACTGGTGCTGCACGCATGCGCAGTACCAATCTGGTGCATGCATGGTGGAGGGCTGGCGAGCAGATCTCACCACAGTTTGTTGAGCCCAGTCTATGACCTTGGGAGGCTTTTTAAGCAGAAGCTTTTAATGACAGAGTATTTTTAAGGTCTCTTGAAGGCCTCCACCTTCGGCACTTGAAGTGTCAGAGTGGGGAACAGACTTGACATACACCAATAAAGATGATTTTGCGTTTAAGATGATTTTGAGCAATGCAGATTCATATTTTATTTGTAGTGCATACCTTACACATACTAAATGTAAATATGTAAAGAAGGTATACATTTACTTTTTTGTTATCAGTCTTTGGTCTGAAATATCTCTCACAGATTGCACACCTCAGAACAGTAGACAAAACCCAATTGTGTGAGAAACTGTACAGTTGAAGCAATTCTGATGTAAATTATAGAAGAAAGATAACAAGAGATTTACACAGACCAAGATAAATTTAGGTCAGAACTGAGAAAGAATTGAGAGCTGTGCCTTCTAGGAGAGATATATTGCTACCTAGCTGATGTTCACTCCTTCTCAACAGTAGCTTGTGCACTGTCAGCTAGAATAAAAACAAATCTACTTTTCTTCCTTCTGGGAATAATTGCTCTCATGGAGTGCTATCCCCCCAACTGAAAGGATCAAGATCTGAAAATTTGCTGCCATCACATTGTCCATTTAAGTCTTCAGTGAGGATTCCAACTGCTGAGTAAGAGGAATGACAGAACAAGAATTAAAGGAAGTTCCTCGATAGTGTGCTTTGCTTTTTGAAGCATGTATGACTGGAATGATTAAATCTATTACTTAAGTGCCACAACAATTAAAAAAAAAACCTTTTTATTTGTGGAACAAAGCTCTGATCCTGCAGTCACTGGATTCAGGGAGAAAGCGCTCATGGATTTATTTTCCCAGGGAACAGAATAGAATCCTTTACAAAAATTGAGAAACACTCTGGTCTTGATAGCGAGTAAAGCAACAGAATGTTAGTGGCTGTTTTAATGAAATTGACAGTTCAGTTTTGTTGGATGTCACAGGTTCAGATAAGCATCTAATAGGGATGTTAAAAATAATTTAATATGGTAACCATTAAACATCTTAGTAGATACTTGGTTACAGGCCCTGTGGGCTCTCCAGTATAAAGCTTAGCTTTTTTTACTGCATAGCCTTCAGTGAAACCTCCTCCCCAGGATTGGGACCTCCAGCCCCTGCCAGCCCAAACTTGACATACACCAATAAAGAATTTGCTCCATTGCATTTAAGATGATTTTGAGTTCTTGCCTGCTCAGCTCCCGTTGCCTCTCCAAACCAGTGTTTATTTAAATGTAACCTTCAAATTGTCTGCATTTTGTCAATCAATGGCGATAACCATGCAGCTCACTATATTAATTATAAATACAAGGTGGTACATTTCACAGAGCAGGGAGGGAAGGTTAAATCTACAACCAGTCAATCTAGGTACATCTAGATTAAAAATCCACAGGGTCTGAACACAATTTGTATCCATCAGTTACTTTGTAGAGAAACAATTTTACAGCAAGAAAGCAAGAATTTGTGTCTAAATGGAAGAACGGTCACTTTGCTGCTACTAAGGCCTGCTACTAAGGCAAATCCTTGTAAACTTAGTCTTGGTGTAGTACACGTAAGTAATTCTAAATGAATTCATATGGTCTCACCAGCAATGAGGATATTAAATTAATATAACAAGGTGATGTTCTTGAGCTAAGGAAGACATGCTGAGGTGAAATTGACCTGTTGTGTCAAATAGTTTCTGATAGCTCTCTAAAACAAGTCATTCTGATTTAGGTGTTGATTTTTGAGGTGAAAATATCCATATGGATTGTAGACTGTATGGGTATGTCTACACTACCCTCCTAGTTCGAACTAGGAGGGTAATGTAGGCATACCACACTTGCAAATGAAGCCCGGGATTTGAATTTCCCGGGCTTCATTTGCATAAGCGGGGAGCCGCCATTTTTAAAACCCCGCTGGTTCGAATCCCGTGCAGCACGGCTACACGGGGCACGAACTAGGTAGTTCGAACTAGGCTTCCTAGTTCGAACTACCGTTACTCCTCATTTCACGAGGAGTAATGGTAGTTCGAACTAGGAAGCCTAGTTCTAACTACCTAGTTCGTACCCCGTGTAGCCGCGCTGCACGGGGTTCGAACCAGCGGGGTTTTAAAAATGGCGGCTCCCCGCTTATGCAAATGAAGCCCGGGAAATTCAAATCCCGGTCTTCATTTGCAAGTGCGGTATGCCTACATTACCCCGCTAGTTCGAACTAGCGAGGTAGTGTAGACATACCCTATGTTACACTGATGATGTTTATACAGGCAGTCCCCGAGTTATGCCGATCTGACTTACGTTGGATCCGCAGTTACGAACGGGGCTTTTCTCACCCCAGAGGACAGGAGCGGCAGGACGCCCAGATGCGTCCACCACCCCCGTCCTCTGGGGTGAGAAAAGCTGCTCCCCATCTCCCTGGTCTGCAGGGAGACGGGGAGCAAAGCCTTGGAGCATGCCCGCAGCGGGACAGCCCAGGCACGCTTGAGCTGTCTCCCTGCGGGTGTGTTCCGCGGCTTTGCTCCCCATCTCCCAACCAGCAGACCAGGGAGATGGGGAGCAAAGCCTCAGAACATGCCCACAGTGGGACAGCCGCTGCGTGCCTCGGCTGTTCCACTGTGGGCGTGCTCCAAGGCTTTGCTCCCCGTCTCCCTGGTCTGCAGGGAGACGGGGAGCAAAGCCTTGGAGCACGCCTGCAGCGGGACAGCCCAGGTGCGCTTGGGCTGTCCCGCTGGGGCCGTGCTCCGCGGCTTTGCTCCCCGTCTCCCTGGTCTGACCCCAGACCAGGGAGATGGGGAGCAAAGCCTCGGAGCACACCAGCAGTGGGACAGCCGCGGTGCGCCTGGACTGTCCCGCTGCCCGTGTGCTCTGCGGCTTTGCTCTGCGTCTCCCAGGTCAGCAGACCAGGGAGACGGAGCAAAGCCATGGAGGACTTGGGCGGTCCCGCCACCCCTGTCTCCCTGGTCTGCTGGGGGGGTGCAGGTAGTGCCCCCCCCCCCCAGCAGACCAGGCTTTTCTTGCCTACCCCTGGGGTAGAGCAGCTGGGGGCTGCTGGGTTGGTTCAGCAGCGCCGCTCCGGACCAACCCGGCAGCACCCCAGCTGCTCTGCCCCAGGCATCCTGATTCAGCTGCTGCTGGTCAGTTTCAGCAGCGGCTGAATCAGGACACCTGGGGCAGAGCAGCTGGGGTGCTGCTGGGTTGCTTCAGTAGCGCTGAGGAGCCGCGCTACTGGAGCAACCCAGCAGCACCCCAGCTGCTCTGCCCCAGGCGCCCCCAAGTCAGCCGCTGCTGAAACTGACCAGCGCTGACTACAGGAAGCCTGAGGCAGAGTTGCTCTGCCCCGGGCTTCCTGGAATCAGCCGCTGATCAGTTTCAGCAGCAGCTGACTTGGGGATGCTTGGGGTTCTTAAGTTGAATCTGTATGTAAGTCAGAACTGGTGGTCAGTTTCAGCAGCGGCTGAATCTGGACGCCAGTTCCGACTTACATACAGATTCAACTTAAGAACAAACCTACAGTCCCTATCTTGTACGTAACCCGGGGACTGCCTGTATCCACAGAGAAAATTAATTAATTCTAGGTAAGTTGTTTAGCTTCTGTATTTACGTGAGAATGAAACTTTTAGCTGATGTTCTTAGGACAAAACTAAACATAGAATCATAGAATCATAGAATCATAGAATAATAGGACTGGAAGGGACCTCGAGAGGTCATCGAGTCCAGCCCCCCGCCCTCAAGGCAGGATCAAGCTCCATCTACACCATCCCTGACAGATGTCTATCTAACCTGTTCTTAAATATCTCCAGAGAGGGAGATTCCACCACCTCCCTTGGCAATTTATTCCAATATTTGACCACCCTGACAGTTAGGAATTTTTTCCTAATGTCCAATCTAAACCTCCCCTGCTGCACTTTAAGCCCATTACTCCTTGTCCTGTCCTCAGAAACCAAGAGGAACAAATTTTCACCTTCCTCCTTCTGACACCCTTTTAGATATTTGAAAACCGTTATCATGTCCCCCCTTAATCTTCTTTTTTCCAAACTAAACAAGCCCAGTTCATGAAGCCTGGCTTCATAGGTCATGTTCTCTAAACCTTTAATCATTCTTGTCGCTCTTCTCTGTACCCTTTCCAATTTCTCCACATCTTTCTTGAAATGTGGCGCCCAGAACTGGACACAGTACTCCAGCTGAGGCCTAACTAGTGCAGAGTAGAGCGGCAGAACGACTTCACGAGTTTTGCTTACAACACACCTGTTGATACAACCTAGAATCATATTTGCTTTTTTTGCAACAGCATCACACTGTTGACTCATATTCAACTTGTGGTCCACTATGACCCCTAGATCCCTTTTCGCCATGCTCCTTCCTAGACAGTCGCTTCCCATCTTGTATGTATGGAACTGATTGTTCCTTCCTAAGTGGAGCACTTTGCATTTCTCTTTATTAAACCTCATCCTGTTTACCTCTGACCATTTCTCTAACTTGCTAAGGTCATTTTGAATTATGTCCCTATCCTCCAAAGAAGTCGCAACCCCACCCAGTTTGGTATCATCTGCAAACTTAATAAGAGTACTCTCTATCCCAATATCTACATCATTGATGAAGATATTGAATAGTACGGGTCCCAAAACAGACCCTTGAGGAACTCCACTTGTTATCCCTTTCCAGCATGATTTAGAACCGTTAACAACAACTCTCTGACTACGGTTATCCAGCCAATTATGCACCCACCTTATCGTGGCCCTATCTAAGTTATATTTGCCTAGTTTATCAATAAGAATATCATGCGAGACCGTATCAAATGCCTTACTAATGTCTAGGTATATGACATCCACCGCTTCTCCCTTATCCACAAGGCTCGTTATCTTTTCAAAGAAAGCTATCAGATTAGTTTGGCATGACTTGTTCTTCACAAACCCATGCTGGCTATTCCCTATCACTTTATTACTTTCCAAGTGTTTGCATACTATTTCCTTAATTACCTGCTCCATTATCTTCCCTGGGACAGACGTTAAACTGACCGGTCTATAATTTCCTGGGTTGTTCTTATTCCCCTTTTTATAGATGGGCACAATATTTGCCCTTTTCCAGTCTTCTGGAATCTCCCCTGTCTGCCATGATTTTTCAAAGATCATAGCTAAAGGCTCAGATACCTCCTCTATCAGCTCCTTGAGTATCCTGGGATGCATTTCATCAGGACCTGGTGACTTGCTGACATCTAACTTTCCTAAGTGATTTTTAACTTGTTCTTTGTGTATCCTATCTTCTAAACTTACCCTCTCTCTGCTTGTATTCACTACGTTATATATATGCAAAATGTACATTCTGAAATCAAAGGTAATGGGAAGTGACTAGCCATGGGCAGTGGATATAAGAGATAAGGGGAGGCAATGGATTCCCTGGGCATTAGTGCCCAACCTCTCCCATCTCTCTCTGATATATAAATATAGATGTATACTTTCTCCTCTTGCTCTTCACACGCCTATGGCACTAGTTTCCACTATTTATTTCAGTCTTGTGCTGGCTTTCCTAGTTATAGTTTTCCTTTTTGGTTCTGCAAAAATTTTTTCTAGATCACCTTTTCCCCCTCTTCCCAAGGGCGGGCCATGTTATCATGTGATGTGTAAGTTGTTCTGGTAAGCAGCCTTAGGTACATCCTAACAATGTCCTTTGTCATCTTCTTACCACATTTAATGCTTTAAGTTGGTTTACTTTCCTTAGTTTCTGATGGTGAAAAAAACTCTTTCAAATCCACTCTGAAGATCTTTGACAGACATTTGTTTTGAAATGAGCTAGTCCATACACACATAATTATCATACAGAAATATGAGGAGACATTGAGGGCCTGATCATTATTATTTGTTGCCCTGCACATTCTATAAAATGAGCAGTAAGAGAATGTAAAATTATTCTATTTTTTGGTGGTTTTATTCACTTTTTACAAATGGTAAATTCAAAGAAGTGGAGTATCAAGTCTTCAATATTTGTAAGAAAATAATTGTTCTATAGGAGAGAATATGATGTACACCATATATGACTGCATAATCCTCATCTGCAAATATAAGAGGGAATAATCTTTTGTTATCAAATATGGGTCACAGGAATACACACAATGTGTGAAATAATTGATCACAATGATACCACAGCAACCTGACAAGCTTCTCACATCTGCTAGCTCTGGAGCCTGCCAGAAAATTAGTCACAAGTCCAAATGCTACTGCTAGGGGGAAAAAAAGCAGACACAAAACATCTGGGTCTTATAGCTGCAGATACACCCTAGAATGGCTTGAGGCAGTGAGAAGAGAATTGACCATCAGCCACAGGGTTAGATTGTACAAGGTTAGTACAAAATTACACATGTCAATGTGTACTGTAAATGAATCATTAAACAAGACAAACTAGTGAGATTTCAGACTGGAGGCTCCAATCTATACCTCATTAACATCAATGGAAAAACTGTTGACTGAATGGATTTTGAATGAGACCTCAAATCAGACTCTTTCCCTTCAAAACTGAAGATTCTGAATTAAGGCCTAAATAACATTTTATTGGATATACAGTAAAACCTGTGTTATCCAGCATGCTTGGGGATTAGGGCATTTTGGTTATCTAAAAATTCCGGTTATCTGAGGGTCCTATCAACCTAGGAAAAACCAATGGACAATAATAGTAAAACTCAAGTTTTTAATTTTGGTAGTTTTGTAGTGTGAGGCAGTTGGTCTCACATTTCTATTTTGAGTTAAAGATTATTAGTACTTCTTAATTTTTTTATTTAAGTCAATCATGGTAAACCAAGCCAGGCCTGTGTGCCTGAAGATATGACACTATTGTGGCTGAGGTCAATGCTGGTTAACAAAGTTTTCTGGTTAACAGAGTGCTGGATAACAAAGTTTTCACTGAACTAGAAATATTATACAAGTACTAAGTAGCATTTTATTAAAACAGGAGCTAGAAGTGCCCATAATAAAATCTATTATATTATTCACATTCTTCTGTTGTTAATATTGTTTTGAGAAGTCCATCAGCATCTATAGAGGCCTTTGAAATATGACAGAAAGTAAGCTAGAGGGCCAATGAAGTACTTTTACTTTGTCCCATGAAATTTTATGAAGATTTAATGGCGTTCTAACGTATGGAATACCACCATTTGTCTTTTGTTTGTAACACTTTTTGGCAATAAGATAAAATAACTGAGCATGAACATTGTAACCTAAAGCTGGCCCCGTGCCACCACCAAACCAGGAGCAGTTACAGCATGTTCTGTAACAAAGGGAGCACAGCACCTGGCTTTCTTATCTCACTGGACATTTGTAAAATTATTCCATTCATAGATGTGAGGCACCCAGATATTATAATGATGAGCATCCTAGAAAAGACCATGAAGATATTTCTAATTCTGCATTCAACTCAGGGTTTGCATAATACAGTGAATAAATTCTGGGTCAACAGCTTCATTCCCTGTATACTGTCTATCCTATATTGCGCTACATGTAACAGCTATCTTGTGGAAAAATAGTATTTAAAGGTTGTATTCAAATGTATATTCCCAAAAGGCCTGAATTTTGCAACTTTTAACACGAACTTTTGTTGTTAATAGGAGGTTTTGTATCGTTTTGGTTTTTTTCTGTGTTGGGGCAGGAAGGCTTGTATGTTATTTAAAATTATGTATGGAATATCCAGATAGGTAATATTTTAAAGTGAAACAGGACTTGTAGTTGATAAATAAATTCCAAACAAAATAGGCTTTTCACATACTTTGTTGAAAATCATGATGAGCTTTCTAAAACTGTGTAGAAGAACATATGGGAATTCAAAACTGCCCAAATAGAATGGGAAAAAGTCACAACAAAATTTTACCACTTCTATACAGCTTTGGTAATAAAAAATCTGCCATATTTGTCTAAGTTAAACATTAGGGGTATATAATTACATGAATCAGAACCAAGTCGATCTATGTATAACATACACACACACTATAGAGTTCACTTCATTCCTAAAATACAACTAGCAGATGCATAAACAGAAGAAACCGAATGCACTGTTGAGAAGATTAGATGCAGAAACTGTGGCAAAAGGTGCAAGGAATTAAGCAGTAGGCTACAATTTTTATTAAATGTTAGCAGAGGAGAGTGCCCATCCCCCTTAATCTCCTATTATAAACATGTAAATGGTTGAAATCAAGGGATTACAGAGTTCCTATCATATAAGCCATAACTCAGGCTAGGATCTTCCCAGTCTTCTCCTATCACTCAGCCGTCTCTGAAACAGCTATCCTTCCTTCCTGCCCCCACCCTAGCCCATGAAGGAGACAGATGGTGCATAAAGAAGGGACTCTCAGCTAGGAATGGCTTCAGGGTCTTACCCTATCCCATGAGTCCAAAGCTGATCACCAAATCTCAGACCTCTTAACTTTGAGAGCCATTCCTTTTAACCACACTGGAAAGTGGCTGAAAATAATGGTAATTTAATGCCTCAGTTAGGTGGTTATTCCAGCCAAACAGACAACAGAATAGTGTTAAGAAGGGGCATTTTTGGCCAAAGATACCATGCCAAACCTCTACTTTTGTGCGAAGTGCCAAGGAGTCTTTAATATCTCAATGTACAACCCAAAGTACCTTGGTTTAAATCTCTCATATGAGAATTATGCTCACAAAGTACATTTCAAGTACTCATTATTGTTTACTTCAAGGACAATGCAGGACCGACTCAATAGCATCAGAGTCTTGGGTTGTAGTATTTCAAATTGGATGCATAGCTCAATAAGCCATCACTTCTGGACAATAGGGTGATTAGTGTTTTCAATCTCTAATTTCTATGATGACTTAAACATAGTTTTTTATATAAACACCAGCTGCCTACATTGGTGGTCCCAACATTTTTATTTTAACTCACAAATAATTATGTGGAATTACTCAGGCCTTGATCCAAATGTCATTGAGCTAAATGGAAAAACTCCATGTATTTCAAAGGGATTTGAATCTGGCCCTTACTGTTGTTCCCTACCACAGTGAGCTAGATTCCTCCCCCCCCCCCACACACATTCATATGGGGCTCTATGAAGTAAAGATCGAAATCATCTTAATCAGAGACACATGATGAGGATTTCACTTGACATTTTCATGTTCTGCCTGATTACAGAAGGGGTCTATGCTTCTGAAAACATGTTTTCTAAAACTCGAAATTATGATGGTTTCCCCTTTATAATATTGCAAATGATGTACAATGGCTACTACTACAAGAGATTTAGTTTTAAAGAGTTTTTAAAAGTCTCTTCTTCCTCATTGTATTCTGTCTTTTCAGCCCACTCCAGTGAGGAGCTCATCATAGACTAACACAAGGGGAAAAGTGCAACATTCCTTCAAAAGCTGCTGATTTCTATGTCTGCATAGGAGACTCAGAATAAAGAAATATTACCCTTTTGGGGCAACAATCATGCAGCTTCTATTAGCTTTCAGATTGTTATTGTGACCCTCATTACCTTTTTTTATTTCCTCAAAGGTTGCCACTGCTTGGAAAGGCAACATCAGAGTGGCATTTTATTCACTGTACTACCCAACAATGTTCCAGCAGCCACAAGGGTCCCAATGTCAATATTTTTTCATAATTATGAATGTGAGAGTGAGTTCAGAGTCTTTTCCTTCTTTTATGTTTCAGTCTTTGATTCTATGGCTTAGAAAGTTCTCTGAGGATAAAACAGAGCTAACATTTTCTCACAAATGTGCTTCATATATAAAGTGTGTTCCATGTGTGAAACTGATAGGCTGGCTCTGTGACACTGTAAAACTTTGATCATCTGAAGAAGTGGGCTGTGCCCACGAAAGCTCATGGTACCATCTACATGTTTTGTTAGTTTATAAAGTGCTACTAGATCATTTGTTGTTTTTTCCTGTACAGACTAACTCAGCTACCCCTTGAAGCTTCTGTGAGACTGTCAGTCAAGTTTGGATCAGAGTCTCAGAGCAATTCATTTGGGTGTGAGTCTGAAAAAGGTGTTAAGCGTACCATTTCACTTGTATGTTGCAATAGTTCAAAGGAACATAAGGGTAAGAATGCTTTTCAGTTTCCTGTGATTGTTGTACTTAGGATTACCTCAGTGTATCAATGCTAAGAGGAGGTGTTTGATGTGCAAACCTCATTGAAACATCAAATCATGTTTGATGTGCAAATTCTCACCCTGATATGCCCCTTGTCCTGGGTAAAGCTAGGATGACTGGCATAGGAAACTCTATGCTAGATGAGGAGTCCCCCTGCACAAAAAGAACCACTAGGGTTCCTATTAAAGCGTGTTTATGTGAGTTGTAAAGTGTAAATATATTGTATTTTTATTGGCATTTTTCTTGTAGTAAAAGGCTTTGTAAGTATCAGCATGGTGCAGAGTTTAAATTCAGTCTACATTTCTATTATTTAAAGCCTGGCTCAAGTCAAAATATGGTCTGACCTGAAAACTGGGCATTAGACATTCCATCCCATGAGCAATGATTTTTGAATAAAGATTATAAATAAGTGTGGCCATTTTAAATGTATATAGGGAGAAGCACTGAGCAAGTCTTTTCTGCTTCTGTAAGTTGAAAGGAAATGTTGTTGGTCAATAATTGATAACTTTAATTGGTCCTTTCAAACATGTCTTCCATCAAAAGGCATATGCAGTAATTACATGTATACTGTTTGTCTGCTCCAGGTTGCACATCTATAAACAGGAACTCTAGAACTGCAAGTTCTTCTCCATGTATGGTTCTGGGAGAAAAAATAAGACTTGATAAAAGAAAAATAAATAAATTCAGCATCAATTAATATATAAAAATATTTGCACACTGAATTGTAAAGAATAATTGTAAACAATTAAAATTGTCTCACAGAAGAAGGAGGGAAGATGGAAAGATCCACATAGCAAAGGAAACTCCATTCCCAACCCAATGGCACCTTGTCCAAACCTGGCATCCCTCAAATCCATTACCCCAAGCAGTTATCTGCCTTTAAATCTGACCCTGTTCCAGTCCTCTTAAGGATTCATCCCACTGTAATTCCTCACCACCAACCGGCAGAGTCTGTAGCCAGAGAAGCAAGAGCAAGATTTGCCCATCAAGTAACAGAGAGGAAAACCTAGTACTCAAGTGAAGATTCCCAGTATATTAAGAATTAGTTCATTCCACTCATTTGTCATGCACTATTTCCACAGTAATCTGGGATGTTTTTCATTCTCATATTAGCATCATCAAGGGCAGTTCTTATCTAAATAAGGAAAACAAGTATGATTAGAGATATCTTCAAGAAATGTTCTGGAATCTTTGGTACCTACACTGGAATACTATTTACCATTCCAAGATATTCCAGAGAATAGCAAACACTGACTTATTTATCTACTCTTTAACCCTCTTCAGCACAAAAAAACAATCTCTTCATTACGGGTATGTCTACACTACCCCCCTAGTTCGAACTGGGGGGGTAATGTAGTCATACGGAGTTGCAAATGAAGCCTGGGATTTGAATTTCCTGGGCTTCATTTGCATAAAGCCAGCCAGCGCCATTTTTAAATGCCGGCTAGTTCAGACCCTGTTCCACGAGGTGTACAGCTAGTTCAGTTAGGAGCCTAATCCGAACTAGCTAGTCCGTGCCGTGTGTAGCCGCGCGGCACGGGGTCCGACCTAGCCGGCATTTAAAAATGGCGCCGGCCGGCTTTATGCAAATGAAGCCCAGGAAATTCAAATCCCCGGCTTCATTTACAACTCCGTATGACTACATTACCCCCCCTAGTTCGAACTAGGGGGGTAGTGTAGACATACCCTATGTGTTTGTTCAGTATGGAGTTCAATGGGGCTCTGACCCATGACTAAAACAAATAACAAGATCTCCTCTGTCAAACATTATTAATAATTTCTTCTGATAACATTATTCATTACTTGTTTTCAACTCAGTGAGATTATGAGCAATCCATGCACCTAAAGTTACATACCTGGCATGGATCTAAATCAGGGATAATTGCTCTGAGTAATTCTATTGCACTGCTTATTGGGCTCTTAGAAGAAGGGCTGGAGCTAAGGCCAGAGCCATGTTGTGGCTGCCCAACCATTCTTGAGGCAGGACTGCATGGTGGGCAGCCATGCTGGGGCTGGAGCTGGGCAGAGTCTGTAGACATGTGGTGGCTCTCTGGCTGCTCTTGGGGTGGTCCATTTGGTGGGAGGCCTCTGGAGCTGGAGCCAGGGCCATAGTGCAGCTGCTGCTGGGGCCGAGCCTGTGGTGCTATTTTTTGCACTACTGTCTCAGCCTCAAACCACAGGATGAGGTTTAATAAAGAGAAATGCAAAGTGCTCCACTTAGGAAGGAACAATCAGTTCCATACATACAAGATGGGAAGCGACTGTCTAGGAAGGAGCATGGCGGAAAGGGATCTAGGGGTCATAGTGGACCACAAGTTGAATATGAGCCAACAGTGTGATGCTGTTGCAAAAAAAGCAAATATGATTCTAGGTTGTATCAACAGGTGTGTTGTAAGCAAAACTCGTGAAGTCATTCTGCCGCTCTACTCTGCACTAGTTAGGCCTCAGCTGGAGTACTGTGTCCAGTTCTGGGCGCCACATTTCAAGAAAGATGTGGAGAAATTGGAAAGGGTACAGAGAAGAGCGACAAGAATGATTAAAGGTCTAGAGAACATGACCTATGAAGCCAGGCTTCATGAACTGGGCTTGTTTAGTTTGGAAAAAAGAAGATTAAGGGGGGACATGATAGCGGTTTTCAAATATCTAAAAGGGTGTCAGAAGGAGGAAGGCGAAAATTTGTTCCTCTTGGTTTCTGAGGACAGGACAAGGAGTAATGGGCTTAAAGTGCAGCAGGGGAGGTTTAGATTGGACATTAGGAAAAAATTCCTAACTGTCAGGGTGGTCAAATATTGGAATAAATTGCCAAGGGAGGTGGTGGAATCTCCCTCTCTGGAGATATTTAAGAACAGGTTAGATAGACATCTGTCAGGGATGGTGTAGACGGAGCTTGGTCCTGCCTTGAGGGCGGGGGGCTGGACTCGATGACCTCTCGAGGTCCCTTCCAGTCCTATTATTCTATGATTCTATGATAAGCAGCCCCACCTTGGCCTCAGCTCCAGCTCCTGTAGTTACCACATGGATTACTCTGGCTGCAGCTCCAGCCCTGGAGAAGGGCTGAAGTTGGGGCTATAGTTGCATGATGGTTGCCCAGTTGCTTCCAGGATGGGGCCACATGGCTGGTGGCTACCCCCTGTGCCACTGCAGGAGCTGGCACACACAGGGCAGTCACTCACCAAACGGCCACAACCTGGGAGCAGCTGGGCAGCCACCATGCATCACTGGCCCCCCACTCTTCCACGAAGCCCAGCGCCAGCAGCAGCTA
Organism: Pelodiscus sinensis; assembly: GCF_052426305.1. Lineage (NCBI taxonomy): Eukaryota > Metazoa > Chordata > Testudines > Trionychidae > Pelodiscus > Pelodiscus sinensis. The sequence continues at coordinate 225,646,042 of NC_143052.1, forward strand.
ACCTTCCACCTTCAAGGAAAGTGAGTGTTGCTGTGCAGCTCTGCTGAGGAGGTGGGTGGGATTAGAATTCTTTGTGTGCACCCATGCAGGTGCACACTATAGAAGGAACCTAGCTGGTGGCTCTAAACAAACTTTATTAGACTGGGAAACTTGGCCACACCCGCGATAAATGGACATCCAGCTAACTAAAATCATGCCTGACCATGGACGTTGCCAGGCCAGAGAGTGCCAGATTACAGTGGTTCAACCCATTCTGTGATGCCATTTCACCTTTCAGAAGAACAATGTCTTTTGCTAGATCTGAGGATGCATGTAAAAAAGTATCTCAAAGTACCAGAAATCATGCTGGCTTAACATAATATAGCTCATGAAACAAGGAGTTACATAATATATTGCGTTACCAATAATTGACTTAGTTCTCTAAAATGAAGATATCTAGTTCCGCTGCAGTTAAAATTAAACATTTAGAATTAACTTTTGTAAAGTTAGGTAGCACTTTAATATCACATAATCCAGAATTTGATTTTTTTTTCTTTATAACACTGATATCATAATACTCACTTTGAGATTCCTGTGGAGATCTCATATATTAGTACAATATTTTATTTCAATATTTTTATTTAATGGACAATTTAGAAAATGTTACTAAAAACTTCCACTGTTTTATTTATCCTTTTTACTCTATTATTAAACATTCCTACCAGTGTTTACTACTTCATCTTCCTCTTCCCCTTGAATAAGCTATATGATCTTATCATTTATGGGCCACATGTTTCTCTGGTATAAATCAGGACATTTCCACTGACAGCTAAACCTTTTTACACCTTCTCATAATCTAGACGTAGAGTACATTTACTTTGAAAAATTTCATTCGGTTCTTTCAGAATTAAATAAAAAACATAAATGAAAAGTAACAAAGAGGTAGCCGAGTTAGTCTGACCTTGGTAAAACAAACAAAAAAAAAAGCAGTAATATACAAGTGCTATATAAATGAAAAGATTATTTATGAAAATCTGAACTTGGACTCCACAGATAGATATAACTGCTGCTTTACCCCGCATTCCCACAAGCCATGACCTGGGGATAGTGAGAAACAGAGATTAAGCATATCATCTGGAACTGGTAGTGGGATGGTAAGAAGAACTCTGCTGGTGCAGCCAGTCTTATTTATTTACATCATGTGGGTGAGGGTGGAGGTGCTGGAAACACTGAGAACCCGGTAGCAAGGTGCCTCTGCTACCTGTGACCATTGGGTATGCACTGCAGGTGCACTGGCCTATGGAAGATTGGCATGCACGCTGCTCCTGTATGACATTCTGCTTCTAACGTTGCTTCTCTAGGCAGCTGCAAAGAAGACAGCTCACACAAGCTTAGCTTGGCTTGTCACGGGGAGAATTCTGTCAGGTGGCTGATACTTGTGCAAGACAAAAACTGGATGAAAAAGAGGATTCATTTTCAGTATTCTTTGAGATTTTTGTAATGCAATATTCAGTTTTATTCAAAGTAACTGCTGATTTAGCAGAAAGCTATCGATATTTTCTTCGAGCTCTTCTTTTGAAAAATGTTGGCATTAAAAGGACTATTATGTGGCACTGAAAGAATTCACATTCTCTGTGGCCTGAGAAGGGCTCACAAAATGGAGACTTTAAAGAATCCAAGCATAGGATAGTGAGTCATCGTTGGCACACAGATTGCCAACAATTTATTAGTATGGCAGGACAGTCATAAAAGTGTGTAGCAATGAAAGCAGTAGATGCTCTAGGGTAAGCAGCCACAGCAAAAACATCAGAGCTTTGCTCCACTAGAGAAAACTGAATAGTACTAAACCAGCACAAATGGTTTAGTTCACACTGGCCATGCTGATGAAAGTTCTCAACCCCTACTATAGATATTTACCCCTTAGTATATATTGGAAACCAGTTCAGTATTGTAGCCTGATCTAAGATTATGTTTAAAATACTAATTACCTACCTTTAGGGTTAACAGGTTCTCTGTCCCAGGATCAGGCCCAGAATTTAATTATACTATGATTGGGAACCCTGACGTGCATGGTTGCAACACTGACGATATAGATACTTTTGTATCAGAAGTATCCCAAAAATAGCTATTCTGCAACTTTAAACATGCCTATGATTTCAAAATTGATTTTGAATAGCACTATCCCAGCTATTCCCTGGTTAAGGAATGTTTTGGAATAGTGATTTATTTTGAAATTTTGCACTGTGTAGACAGCACCCAATTTCAAAATAAGCTATTTCGAAATTCATCATCGTCATTATCAACAACCATGGGCTCAATGCCCGTTGGTGTCTGATGCCTCCCTCACTATTTCCTTCCATCTTTCCCTGTCCAGTGCGGAGTGGCTTAGTTTCTGTAGGCAAGCTCCGCACCAACATACTATATCATCTACCCATTCTCCGTGGGGGTATGTCTACACAGCAAAGTTATTTCGAAATAATAGTCATTATTTCAAAATAACTTTAATAGTGTCTACACAGCCAAACCGCTATTTCAAAATTAATTCGAAATAGCGGAGCACTTATTTCGAATTTGGTAAACCTCATTCCATGAGCAATAATGCCAAATTCAAAACAGCTAATTCGAAATAAGCACTGTGTAGATGTTCCAACACTTCCTAGGGTGCCCTGCTGGCCACTCGGGCCCAAACCAAGAAAACTCCTCTCCTCCCCACCCAGCCCTGGAGCCCTTAAAGGGGTAGACTCTGGCCACAGTGCCTGTTCCAGCTGCAAGCCTGCCAGCACAGAGCCAGCAGTCCGTGCACCTGGCCCAGCATGAGCCAGCAACCCACTGGCACTCAGACCTCCACCAGCAGTCTGCCAGCTCCCAGGAGACTGCCAGGGGCCGTAAAAGGCGGGCACCTTCCTGATCCAGTGCAGAGATCATGGACCTCATTCAGGTTTGGGGAGAGGCCTCCAGTGTCCATGATTGCTGCACTAGACGGAGGAATGCAGCCATCTACAGGCGGATGGCTGACAGCCTAGCCACCAAACACCACGTGCTCACCCAGGAGCAGGTGTGCATGAAAATAAAGGAGCTGCGGCAGGCCGTGTACTCCGGGCGAGAAAAGCTGCTCTGCATCTCCCTGGTCTGCAGACCAGGAAGACGCGGAGCAAAGCCACTGCCCGAGCCCCCCCCCCCCCCCCGGCGGCTTTGCAAAGCCGCGAGGGGGCTCGGGCAGCGAGGCAGCCCAGGTATGCCTGGGCTGCTCTGCTGCCGGCTTCCCCGAGGCTTTGCAAAGCCGCAGGGCGGGGGGGGGGGGGGCTCGGGCAGTGGCTTTGCTTTGCGTCTTCCTGGTCTGCAGACCAGGGAGACACGGAGCAGCTTTTCTCACCCAGAGTACACGGGCGGCGGGACCACGAGGTCCCGCCGCCCGTGTACTCCGGGGCAGCCCCGTTCGTAACTGCGGATCCGACGTAAGTCGGATCCGCGTAAGTCGGGGACTGCCTGTATTTTGAAATAAGGCTATTTCAAAATAATGCTGTAGTGTAGACATAACCTTGCATCTGCCTGTCCTATTTGGACCATCCATTATGCCGAATACCAGGGTCTTAACTTTTTGCTTTACATCGAAACAAGTTACACAATTTGCATAGCTCGAATTGCGTATCTTATTTTGATCTATGGATGCTGTGTAGATGCACCCTCCTAGAAAGCTTCATAAGGGGAAGAAGGAAGTGATCCAAATATTTATATGGAATATTTATTATATTGAAGAAAAATGTGAGTGGTCCATTTAGGGATCAGAGACAAATCTGTCAGAGATGGTACTTGGTCCTGCTATGAGGGCAGGGGACTGAATTCAATGACCTCTCAAGGTCCCTTCCAGTTCTATGAGATAGGTATATACACACACATAGGGTGCCCTATCCTGAAATCATTTTTATTGTCTTAAGATTCATTGCATACTGTTCATTACCGAAAGGTGTAGAGTATACAAGACCCCACTATGCTTGCTATTCATTGACTTTTTAAAAGTCTTTGACTCTGTGGAACAAAATGTATCTTAAACACTCTTCTTTTGCAGGGCATCTCCCCTGTGTCTGTTAGACTCATACAAAACTCCACGGTGGACGCAACTACAGAAATCACACTTTTTGATGATCCCTTGATCATCAAAGTTAAGTGAGGCATAAAGCAGGGGGATATTTGTTCACCAAAGTTGTTTGCCAGCATTCTGGGAGACCTCCTGTGGAGGATTGAAGTGAAAGATGGATTTCTGATTGATGGCAGAGTTCTTCAAATGCTCTTTTTTTTGCAGATGACATTGTTCTAACTGCATCTAAAACCAAAACATTGTAAATCCTCCTCAATGACATCAGTAAGAATGTGAAGGAGTTTAGCCTGACCATCCACACTGGAAAAATGAAGTCAATGAAAAATACATATTGTTCAGAGTACATCACGCAGCTGGATGGACAGTCCATTGAGCTGGTGGATCAAAATGTATATCTTGCAAAAGCATTGCAGATGGACAATGAGTGTGGGCCAAGAGTTGAGCAGGAGGAGGAGGTCAGGTTGGATTGCCTGTGAGAGTTTACTATTGATGATTTGCACACAAGAAGCAGTTTCAATTATATTATCCAACTTATGTATGACTGGAAAAGGAGATGGGCTGGCCATGTAGTGAGACTGAGACACAACTGATGGACAATGTGTATTGATATCCATTGGTATCCACAAGAAAATATGTATTGATAACCATTGGCAGGGCTCAACAAACCACAGCGAAAACCACTCGCCAGCCCCACACTGAGCATGCACGAGACCCGCAATGTGCATGCTTGAACCGCCGGTGAATGGGGTGACTGGCTGAAATCTACTCACCACAGGCGAGTAGAGAAGTGGATTTTCCAAGCCCTATCCATTGGTATCCACAAGATATGAAAAGAATAAGGGGAAGGCCTCCAGCATGTTGAGTGGATCCTTTATGGAGAATTCATGGAAGGACGTGGACAAGAATCATGCAAAACAGGAAGATGTGGAAAATTTGAGATCTGTTTCGGTGGCAAGACTATCCATATTGATGAAATTATGGATCTTCTAAGTATTTCAAGTAGCAGTTACAGCAAAGAAAGTTTTTCTAACTGGCATTTTTTCCAATCCACTCAAAGAGTGTAATAGCATGTTTTAGCAAGGACTAGCAAGGATGAATGTTTCCTTTCAACAAGTTAAACTTAAGTCTTATGAAAAAGCAAATTGGTTTTGTAAAATGGAAAAAGGTGATTCTCTAAAGGAGGAAAGAATCTGAAAATTACTGCCTTCTTCTTCAAAAAAAAATGCATTTCCAGATTTACACTGTTCCATCTGCTGGACAAATTTCCTGAGTAAATCAACACTCATTACCTAAGAAAAGATGTAACAAAATAAATAGACTGGTGCAATTCTAGGTCTCTGCTGCTCCTCCAACCTAGTAAGTTGTTCTGCTTATCAAAATGGGTAAGGTTAAAAGCTTTGCTGCTGCCTGGCCAAGTTATTTTCAACATTTGATAAAACTAGAAAGATTTCCCATTTAATCATTATTTTAGTTGTAAAAGAAAATTAACCTGTTATTTCTGAAGTGCTGGAGCAGATATTGAGCTAAGTTAATCAACAAAGTACATAGTGATGTGAATTTCATGTAGATGCAAGCTAATTAAAAAGGGGAAGTCACAAAGTACTCTAAGTTTCACTACTTTGAAATTCAGTGTTTTCATGAAGAGATTAACTCTGTCTTTTCATTTTGGGTTCATAATGGCATTTGTGGAGTTAAGAGAAAGTTTTTTGAGTTGTTGGCCCTCCAGTGTAGTGTATATATAGGTAGGTAGGTATGTATACTACTTTTCAAACTGGTTTCCCCAGTATCAGATTGGAGTCCTTAGATGCTACTGCAATACTAATATTAATAAAGGATTTTAATAAAATGAGAGATTTCTAAGTAAGAGATGATTTTCTAGTTCTGTGCTGCAATGTGAGAGAGTTACTAGAAAAATATTGGAAGTATTGAGAGAGATGCAGCTAGAAGTGCAGACAACCCCCTTCTCTATTGTAAGAATGGAGACCATAGCTCAAAAGACAGTGAGAGAGAAGATTAATTTTGAAAACTCAGGCACCCAGGGATGCATTGATGCCAACTGTCAGAAGGTAGAGGGAGAAGCTGTGGCTCATGTGTACATATAATAAATACACTGAAAGGTGGCATGTAAGGTCTTTATCAAAAGCCATTTACCAAGTGGTTGACAATCATTACAAAAGATATGTAAGGAGCTATGTATTTGCAATGAAAATTAAGTTCTTAAGGTCCTGGGGCTAAGGTACGTTACCAGGAGTGACACACTTCAGAAATGTCTCTTATGGCAGGAAGTAAGAGACCAGGTCCCTGTCTGCCCATTTGGGTGATGTGTATAGTTCACCTCACATAATGTTCCTATTTACAAACAAAGCCAACGGCAAAATGAGAGATTGGAAAATTGACCACAGGGGAAATCTACAAGATTAAACAATTAGCAGGGGTATCTTGTTTGTGAATAAAGGAAAAGGGTTAGGTATAATGTAATCCGAAAGCCTTCTCCTGGGAGAGAAGCCAACAGCTGAACTTGCACATGAAAGAAAGATCACAGCCAGCTTGGCTGTGAAGTGCTGAAGGATTCTGGGTGAACAACAGTCTACATGCATGAGAATATCTTGTCTAATTAAGTGTAGGCCCTAGAATACAAGTATGTATTGTTGTGATTGTTTTATATGTACCTCTTCATTCCAATATTTCTACTTTTATTATTTCAATCTCTACCTTCCTTAAATGAACTTACATTTGATTTATCTATAAACATATCCATGTACTCTTTGTTAAATGGATCAGTAATCTGAGGAGGAACTGGTAAGATGGGGTGTATGCTTTCTTTGGAAGCAGTGTGTCTTTGACTGCCTAGTGGACCAGAGGCACAGCACTTTAGAGAGATGCTTAGAGGGCTCGAGAGTTGGAATGTGCCTGTTACTAACCTCTGGAGTAACACAGGGGCCTGAAAGGCTTAGACAGGAGTGCTTGAGTTGTTCATAGATAGTGGTGTTGGGGAACTGGCCCACAGCACACATGGACAAAATTTCTTCCCACTAATAGCATGACCCTGGATACTTCTGGAAAACTTCACAGCTATCTGCAGCCAAAGTTTTGCAAGATTTCAGGTGACTTCCAATTTAATTAACAAATCACCAGAATTCCAAATATGTGAATGAATATTCACCATGGGTGATGCTGAGGATAATATTCAGTGTGTCCTATGATCTACTGTATAGTTCAAGGTCTACATTTGGCTTTCTAATGGCAGAAATTCCAGCAGCAGCCAGCCAACTGCAGAGAATTAGAAATTAAAGTATGGAACCTACCTGATTTTGTTCAAGGGGGTCATTACCTGAGGATTAAGTTCCTGGCATCCAATCTGGCAGGATTGAATGGATTTTATCCGGCTGATCATGGACTGAGAAAAATCTCACTAGGCGATCACCAATGCAATTCAAACAGTAAAGAGAGACCTCCACTGACTTATACATTGCATTATTCTGACCAAATGTTTCTCCTAAAACCATGGAATAAAGGCCTATCTCTTTTTTCAGCTCAAGCAAAGCCACACACAAGCCCTGAAGGGTACATCTAGACCTCTGAAGATAGCCTCTGAGCCTTGGTGAACAGAACTTGGAAATCAGGACTCAGGCTGATGTTCAGGCTATGAAGCTCACCTCCCTCTGTAGACTTCAGTCCCTTAGCCTCAACTTCAAAGCTACGTACAAAGTTATTTTAGAGCACTAGTGTGAATCCTGGTACTCCATGTCTGTTGTCCCAGACTGGAAGAACATTGCCTTGGGTTGTGGAGATATATGCCAATTGTTGTGATAAAATCGAATGTGAGACCAAAAATTCAAATTAAAATGATATTCATACACTATGGGGTATGTCTACACTACAAAGTTAATTCGAACTAACGGACGTTAGTTCGAATGAACTTTGATAGGCTCTACACTAGCGCTCCACTAGTTCGAACTTAATTCGAACTAGTGGAGCGTTTAGTTCGAACTAGGTAAACCTCATTGTACGAGGACTAAGCCTAGTTCGAACTTACTAGTTCGAATTAAGGGCTGTGTAGACCCTTAATTCGAACTAGTGGGAGGCTACCCCTCCCCAGTTTTCCCTGGTGGCCACTCTGGCCAACACCAGGGAAACTCTACTGCCCCCATCCTGGCCCCGGAGCCCTTAAAGGGGCACGGGCTGGCTACGGTGCCCGTGCCAGGTGCAAGCCTGCCAGCACCCAGCTAGCAGACCCTGCACCTGGCACGGCTCGAGCCACCCACCCGATGCCCCCCAGCCCTCCTCTTCCCGGGACCAGGCTGGCGGCTCCCGGGAGCTTGCCCGGGACCGCAAGAGGCAGGCACCCGCCTGGTCTAGTGCGGACATCGTGGACCTCGTCCACGACCTCCGCAGTAGGCACAGGAAAGAGGCTGTCTAGGGCAGGAGAGCTGCCAGCCTGGCCACCCAGGCGCAGGTGTGCATGAAAATCAAGGTGGTCCACTGAGACCCCCAACCCTGAGCCCTGAGCTTACAATGGCCATACTAGGTTAGACCAAAGGTCCATCTAGCTCAGTAGCCTGTCTGCCGACAGCGGCCAACCCTAGGGACCCTGGAGGGGATGGACCGAAGACAGTGACCAAGCCATTTGTCTCGTGCCATCCCTTTCCAGCCTTCCACAAACTTTGGGCAGGGACACCACTCCTACCCCCTGGCTAATACCACTCCATGGACCCAACCTCCATCACTTTATCTCACTTCTCTTTAAACTCTGTTCTAGTTCTAGCCTTCACAGCCTCCTGCAGCAAGGAGTTCCATCGGTTGACTCTTTGCTTTGTGAAGAACAACTTTCTGTTACTAGTTTGAAGCCTGCTACCCCTTCCTTTCCTTTGGTGTCCTCTAGTCCTTCTATTATGGGAACTAATGAAGAACTTTTCTTGATGCACACTCTCCACCCCACTTATGCTTTTATAGACCTCTATCCTATCCCCCCTCAGTCTCCTCTTTTGTAAGCTGAGAAGTCCCATTCTCTTTAGCCTCTCTTCATATGGGACCTGTTCCAAACCCCTGATCATTTTAGTTGCCCTCCCCTCTCCCACCCTCTCTCTTCCCTTCTCCCACCTCCTTTTCCCAGTCTCCCCGAGTTTTGTTCAATAAAGAGAGATTCTATTTTTGACCACACATTTTCTTTATTTTGTACATCAGGAAGGTGGGCTAGGGAAGGGTAAGTGGAAGGAGGTGAGGGAGGAATGGGGTACGAGCCCCCGATGGGGAGGACTGGGCTGGCTCTGTGGGCTTCTGGGGGTGGAAGCTCTCCTGCAGCCCCCCAATTGTCCCCTCTCTCCAGATGGCAGCCTCCGGCAAGTGCAGCCGGTCTGATGGCCGAGTGCTGCGATGTGCCCAGTGTGGGCACTCAGGGCACTCCACGCCAGGAGTGCTTTGCAAGCGGGCACCCCTGAGAACTGTCTGTCTGGGTTGGGGGTCAGGTCCCTTTAAGCACAGCCCTCGGCTAGCGTGAGGCAGCAGCTCCACGCTCTAAGTCCTCCTCTGATGCCCTGCCGGCACTGCTTCCGGCCATCCTTAACCCCAGTTTAGGGTCCAGTTAATGTGGACATGCTAGTTCGAATTAGCAAAATGCTAATTCGAACTAGTTTTTTAGTCTGGATGCGTTAGTTCGAATTAGCTTAGTTCGAATTAGCTAATTCAAACTAAGTTAGTTCCAATTAGCGCTGTAGTGTAGACATACCCTATAGTATTTGATTCTTGCCTGTATAACATTAAATCTCTAATTGAGGGAGGGAGAAAGGAAGGATGGGGAATAAAAGACTTGTTATTGACTTCTAACCAGTATTAGTGTGGCACTCAAAAGATACCTAGTATATGTATAAGATAATTACATGGTTGTCCATATTTGCATATTCTTTCTAACTCACTACTATGCCTCTTGGTTTCTAAAGGTCACTATAAAGAAGTAAAAACAAATTTACAAAATTATTCATAGATCTTAAAATCAGAAGGGAGAATGGTGACCATCAAATCTGACCACTTGCATACATGTTGTTGCACTAGCCCATATTAATTCAGGTTCAATCGCTGTGCTTAAATTAAAGCATAGCTTCTGGGGCGGGGGGGGGGGGAGGGGTGAAGAGGGGCAGGGAGAATGAATCTTGATTTAAGAGTTTCCAGTGATGAACAATCCTCCACAACACTCAGTAAATTATTCCAAAGATTATTTCCCTCCACTATTAAAACACATTTCTGCCTTTTTTCTAGTTTTTCAGATTGGAATAAAACAATGAATTGTGTCTATGAACTTCTGCACATACCCTTACTTTAAGTATGTGTTCATAAGAATAAATTTCTTCATTTCAGCTGCTTTAATTTGGGGCATCACAAACACAAAACAAATAGTTAAAACTGGGCGCAATATCCTTTTGTCAAAATGAAACTCTTTATCAGCTGGTATGTTAAGTGATTGCATTCATAATACAATGCAGGAAAAAAAACAGACAAGATTTGGCTACCATGCTATCTGCTTGATTTTCCATAGCTTCTGTAACATTTTTACAAAAGAAAATCTATTACCATAACTACAAGTAAAATTGTATCCATTAAAAAACAAAAAACAAAAAAACAAAACAGGTGGCTGAGAATTAAAGTTAATCTCTTCAACACATCTAAGATTTTTTTTTCCAGTCATTTATGGTGTAATCTTTGTTCTCTTTTGACTCATCAAACAACTCATCCTTAGGCTCATCAGCAAAATGATCAGACTGTACAGAATAAGCAAGTGATAAGTACCTATGTTATTGTTACTTAGCAACCTTAACTGGTCGTGTAAACAAATTTTTGGATAACAAAGAAGTTTGATGTTTTTAGCAGGCCTTCTTTCCATACTTACTGCTTCAGTCTGTCAGGTAAAATACAACACAGGGACAACATTAAATTATGTTATAAAGAACTATCCACTGCAGTGGTACTGGAACAATTTCCTCTTTTGAGCTCTACTTCTCAGGAGGAGCATATTCCACAGGTGTGCACTACTGAAGCTGCCTGAGAGCCAGAATGCTTGTTAGCTTTCCACCCATGGGATGAGGAAATATCCCATCATCACAGATATGAGAGAGGATTTTTGGTGTGTGATTATTAGTACATGTAGAATGTGTTGCTGTATGAAATTTTTGTGAAAGAAAAAGAGAAAGTTACAAGCTTTAACATAGCAATACTTTCCTGAAGTTTTCCCTGCAGAATTTTGTCTGGAGTGCTGTATGTATGACACCAACAGTGAGTAATAGTAGAAAAGGAAACAGAAATTACACTGCGGAGTCAGCAACTACATAATGAAAATCATTCATAAATTTGAGGTAAATCCAATGACTTCAAGTTTGCAATGGTTAAATGACTAAACCATTAACAGAGCATTTAGTAACTTAAAACTCCATGTTACCCAAAAAAGAAGTTGATTATTGCCAGCTGTTTCTGTTATTTGAGGAAATTCCTACAACTCAGTTTTAGCAGTAAAAAGAACAGCATGCATATTTTGAGTCAATGATAAGGAGTGCTTGATTACGCTTAAGCAGAAAACAAAGGTAGAGTAAATAATAACAATGGCAACTCACCCATAAATCCAGATTATAGTCCCATAAACATAAATTCCACAATTCATATAAATTCCAGTTTGAAAAAAAAGGTTCTTAGAGAGCTATCCAGTAGAGTGAAATTGGCCATATGAGGAGGATAAAGATGAAACAATCTTTAATTGTTAAAGATATAATTGAATAAGCGTAAAATAGATGCATCTAAGAAATAAAATATAGGACACAGAAGGAGTAATATTATGGATATTAGACTAGGCAGAAAGAAGTGGAATATTTAAATTAATAAGGACTTGATGAGGATGAGTTTGAAAAGCCAGAGAGCAAGCAAAAAAATCATGCTATTCTTGGCAATAGCATCACAATGACAGATGGAAGAGGAGACTACAACAGGCATTAGATTGAATTTTTGCAGTAAACTGTGTGCTATCAAGAAATGTTCCAAACTTAGTAAAGGTGACACTGACATTTATAAAACCATAACAGATCTCCCACTTCACCAGATGTATAGGAAAAATACTCAAGCTGCATCATCACAAGCTGCAATTTGATAATCTCCTCAATTCTAATACATTAAGTATAGTTAGTACTTGGATGGGATACCACCACGAGAAACACATATTGGTAAAGAAAGTAATATACCTGTTTCATAAGATGGGACTTGTCTGTTATTGTTGGTAACCGGATGGTGTTAAGAGGAACTGTGTTGCTGGAAGATGAGTCATCATACAATGGTTTGGACCAATTGCAGTTATTATAGATCCCACAACACTTTTAGTAAGAGTATTGACCCTACTAGTATCCTGGACAGATTTCAATAGGGATAATGGCATTCTGCCTATCTAGATCCTCCCTGAAAGTTCAGTTGGATACTACTTTCTTTTTCCCTTTCTGTTCTGAGCCATTGTCACATTGTCATGTGTTATTAAATAGTAGCAGCTTTCCACCTGAGAAGTGATTGTATTGCAATGATGAATACTTACACAGGTCAGTTTTTAGCAACATTGAATAATGCGACTTGCCCAATACAGCCCATATAATTATAGTAATTTCATTTCTTTTTTACATTAGCACCAGCAACAGCATGATGGTAGTAAGCAAGAAGATTTTGCAGTCGAATTTCATGACGATTTTGCAAGGATAATTTATATAAGTTCAGCCTGTGAAATGTTTTTGGATTAAAGGTGGAATGTGAAGATACACATAAATATGTTTTCCTATAAATGGAGAGAATGGGTAAGTAAAGAATTGTTGTAAAACCTCTCAGAGCATATGTCCCTGTGAGGCTATAGTCTATGGTTTAACTGCAACCATGGGTTGCTATTAACAGGGTACGTCTAAACTACATGGCTCCGTCGACGGAGCCATGTAGATTTGTTGTTTTGGCAAAGTCAAATGAAGCCGTGATTTAAATGATCGCGGCTTCATTTAAATTTACATGGCTGCCGCGCTGAGCCGACAAACAGCTGATCAGCTGTTTGTCCGCTCAGCGCACTAGTCTGTACGCTCCCCTGCCGACATCAAAGACCTTTGTCGGCAGCCCCGGTAAACCTCATCCCATGAGGAATAACGGGGCTGCCGACAAAGGGCTTTGATGTCGGCAGGGGAGCGTTCAGACTAGCGCGCTGAGCGGACAAACAGCTGATCAGCTATTTGTCGGCTCAGCGCGGCAGCCATGTAAATTTAAATGAAGCCGCGATCATTTAAATCACGGCTTCATTTGACTTTGCCTATGTGTCTAATCTACATGCCTCTGCCGAGAGAGGCATGTAGTCTAGACACAGCCACAATGTTTAAGATCCCAAATAAACAATCTCAGTCAAAATGTATCAGTCAAAGACAATGTGATATGATACAGAAAGGGAAGAGTTAATATTTTCCCAATCCTTCCAGGAAGTGATTCTCTCTGTATATATAATAATTTATAAGTTACGGGAAAATGTATGTCACCCAAGATTGAACCCACAAATTCTTGTCCTATTTTCATTATTTCATCCTTTACCTTTCTTTGTATTTTGTTTTGGATGTTACATTCAAGATGTAAGTGGGCTGTGCATGTACCTCCTGACTGTATTGGGGTATAACATTAATATATCTTGTCTTTGACAGGTTTTGTATTTGCTAGTGCCAAAAGCTGAATTCTACTTTGCAAAGTGTTCTGGGAATCACATACATCTTAGCACAAGTGAGTAAACAGAGCATAATGCAATTCAATTAATATAATATTCATATATGATATAACCTGTACCATATTAGTATCATGCACATAACAGGTAGTGTGTCATGTCAGTATAGATAGATCTCTGTAAAATAGGTAAATAGGATTGAGAGTTTCCAAGAATCATGAATAAAAAACATGAATACCAGTAACTAAAATAGCAATTTGCTGTGCTGTGGGAGCAAAACAAGAAGAGGATAATTTCTCTCACGTCCAGAATTTCAAATCAGTGTATAATAGACAGTAGCAAACTAGATAGAATTAGTATCTTTATAATTGTGAAAATGGCTCTTCTTTCCCCCCTTTTTAGCTCAAAAACAGTTTGGCTTAAAGGCTTCCCACCTTATTCAGGGATGCTGGAACAAAGGGTCCTGGGAGTGGTGCCCCACCTCCTGGCTTAAAGTAATTTCAGAGTTTACAGTCCTGTTCAATGGCTTTCAGCATCCCACTATAAAAATTATTCCAATCCCACTGCTTATGTTGCACATTCATTCCCAGAGAGGACTGCCACACAGATCTACCCTTCTTTTCAGGATTCCCTAAGGGTATGCTTATACTACAGTGTTATTTCGAAATATCTTATTTAGAAATAGTTATTTCGAAATAGCTTATCTCGAAATAACGTGTCTACATGCAAAATGCATTTCAAAATAGAGTTTTGCTATTTCAAAATAGCGCGTCCACACTGATAGGACACTGAATCGTATTTAAGGCTGGCCAGAACCGGTTCTGGCAGGGCATCAGGTCAAGAGTTAGCCTCAGGTAGCAGCCACACAAGGTATCTGAGGCCTGTGCTTAAAGGGACCCCCTAGACAGCCAGTTCTAAGGTTTCCCTGATTGCTTGCCTACCTCGCTGAGGGACAGCAAAGCATTTTTTTTCTCTGCATTCTTTGCCCTCACTCAGGACACCACAGCACTCTGCAGCATGGAGCTGGAGCTGCTCCTGGGCACTCTAGTGTTTCTCCTGGATGTGTTGCTGTGAGCCTGGCAGCATGTTCTGCAGGCAGTAACAGACTCCCTGATGTGCCCCACTGGGGGCTTGTGCCTCGTTCCTTCCACTTACCTCTCCCTAACCCACCTCCTGCTGCACAATAAAAGACACATGTGTTCATTACAATAAAGCCTCTTTATTGAACAAAACTGGAGAATGAAACTGAGGTGAGTCTGGGGAAAGAAGGTGGGAGAGGGGAGGAGAGAAGGTGGGAGAGGGGAGGGGGAAACCTGGGAGGAGGGAGCTGGCAGGAGGAGGCAAGGGGAGGAAGGGGGAGGAAGGGGGAGGAAGGGGGAGGAGAAGCTCAAGGCTCAGGTTTGGGGGTCTCGCCGGTCCAACTATCTCCCAGCACCACGGGAGTGTGGGCCTCGGCGTCCCTGGCGATGTGGGGAGAATGTGAGGAAGAAGAGGGAGGGGGAGAAAGAGAGGGAGGAGGAGCGGTATCTGGGGAGGCAGCAGGGGCTAGATCAGCAGGAGGCAGCAATCTCTGCCCCAGGGTTGATGACCACCTAGGGGGCATAGACCATCGTGACCCCCAGGATGTGGTCCACGGCATCAAAATAGGGGCATGGGTCTGGGTCTGCCCCTGGTTGGGAGCTGCCCCCTGTGGCCCTGGCATAGGTCTGCTGCAGCTCCTTTATTTTCATGCGAACCTGCTCCTGGGTTCTCATGTGGTCTTTGGTGGCCAGGCTGGCAGCCATCCGCCGGTAGATGGTTGTGTTCCTCCATTTAGTGAGGCGATCATGGACATTAGAGGCATCCTCC
Organism: Pelodiscus sinensis; assembly: GCF_052426305.1. Lineage (NCBI taxonomy): Eukaryota > Metazoa > Chordata > Testudines > Trionychidae > Pelodiscus > Pelodiscus sinensis. The sequence continues at coordinate 225,661,665 of NC_143052.1, forward strand.
CAAATCTGAATTAGGTCCCTGATCTCTGCACTGTACCAGGAAAGCTCCTACCTTCTCTGGCCCCTGGCAGGCTCCTGGGATCTGGCAGACTGGTCCTGGGGAATGCTGGAGGGCTGGCTGGCACTGGCTGCCTGGCTCATGCTGAGGCCACTGGGTCAGGTGCAGCAACTTGTTGGCTCTGGGCTAGCAGGCTTAGAGCTGGCACAGGCACTGTGGCCAGAGTCTACCCCTTTAAGGGCTCTGGGGAGAGGGAGAGTTTCCTTGGTTCTGCCAAGAGTGGCCACCAGGGCACCCTAGGAAGGGCAATTTCGAAATCGGCACTATTCCTCGTGGAATGAGGTTTACCAATTTCGAAATAAGCCCCCACTATTTCAATTTAATTTCGAAATAGCGATTTGGCTGTGTAGATGATGGTAAAGTTATTTCAAAATACGGCTGTTATTTCGAAATAATTTTGCTATGTAGACATACCCTATGTGTTCAAAGCAATCCCATTTTGGAGGAGTCCCTACATGGTATCGTGCCCAGCAAAGAGTGATGCCTAGACGTTTAGGGGTCACTAGAGTGTTGTAGTGGTGAAAATAAGTGTGTATTTTTGTGCTTCCATGGGAAGAAAGAATTCTGGCTTTGCTGATCTCCCCGTTACATTTCTGCCAAATGTGCTGACTTTTCCTTGTTCTGCTCCTTTCTTACATCTTCTCTTTCCAGTTGCATTTTCTCTCCTTTTGCCCCCAGCAACAGTCACTTCCTCCCACTTGCTTTTTCCAGCCAGAAAAGTTAAAAAAGGAACCAGGGGAAGCCAGTATAGGAGTAGAGGCAACTTGCACAGGCCTAAACTTCTCTGGCATTAGCTGGTGACCTGTAGTAACTGCAGGAAACACTCCAGTTTCTGTGTCTTTGCTAAGTATGTATTTCAGCAGGATGGAAGGAATTCATAACAGAGACAAATAAATGTTAAATCCATAGCATAATACTTGGCAGGTCTGAATCTTAGGTTATTTAGACTAGTCTACACTAGAAGCATGACACTGGTGCAGTTACACTTCTGCAGTACATCTGATGATGACACTCTTTGCCAACAGGACACAGCACTGCAGAGAGAAAATCGACTTCTGACTTAGCACTGTCTACACCAGAGTTTATGTTGGTGTAATTTATGTCCCCCAGGGATGTGTATGGCTGATTCACATCTTTAGAGGACTGTGGCAGGCTCTCCAGCCCCACCCTCTTCTCCCCAAGGTCAAAGCAGGCCCTGAGGCCTAGTCCATCACAAACGCTGGCCCTGAGGCCCAGTCCACGCTCTGAGGGGATGGGGTAGGGGGGCCCGGGCCCTCCCTCTCCACCAGACCCCAACCCAGGGCCCTATTAGTGGTGGGTGGTTCCCACCACCGGCTCAGAGGGGAGTTCTCCCCGAAATACGCCGAGCCCACTGTGGGGTTCCATGGCCTTTGCCCTGGGTTGCTTCCTACTTCAGCCCTGTGGCCGATGGAGACCCCACCTGCAGAAGCTGGGCTGGCGGCGGCGGCTATGTTGGCAAGTCCATTGTCTGGAGCAGCAGCGAAGGGGTTGTCCACCGCGGCGGGGCGGGCGGCCCCCCGGAGTCGGCATTGTGAGCGCGCTCGACCCGGGGATGGTAGCAGCAATGGCCATGGTCCGGCTGTGGCTCTGGAGGTTGGGCAGGAGCTCCTTCTTCCCCGGAGGCCAGCCCCACTGAGCAGCCCAGCAGCCTTTTATACTGGGGCTGCACTGCGAGCATGCCCAGCAGGGCTGCGGGGGAGGGGCATACTCCACCCAATAGGAGGGCTCCCCGCCCCCCTGTTCAGTGCGGGGCATGCCAGCCCCACCACAGAGACTCAAGTTCGTAGCCTCTAAATCTATAAACCTATGTTTAGGGCGGCTATCCTAATATTGCTATCCTATTCTAGGACCTACAGGAATCTTACCCTATAAGAAGCTGGATTTAGCAGTAGTATAAATTGATTATAATAATTAAATAATGGTGTGTGAAAATTTCCAGCTAAGCCAAAGGTCATACCACAAAAGGCCAAAGTGTTAATATAAAATAAGTCATTTTCTCATGTGGTCGCAAAATACAATGACCTGCCATTCTAAACATCCTGTTTTACCAAAAACAAAACAAAACAAAAACTTATAAACAAACCAAAAAACAAACAAACAAATAAAAACCAAACAGAAGTGATGGGTGACTTGTTGTATTTCTTGTAAGTAAGCCACAAGTTCCATTTTTCCCATTTTAGAAATTTGTTCACAAGGGCACACAGTGATATATCATACATATTCAAAAAAGTCCTTGTTTAATTCTCCAATCAAATGTGTGCACCCTCAAAAAACTTAGGGTGCTGAAATCTGTTTCGGCGTGAAGGAATTTGGCTATAGGTGACACAAGAAGGCCTATAAAATCCCATGGCAGTTGGTGTGCAGCAGAACTTTCTCCCTTGGACTTTCTTCCTCTGAGCTTTCTTCCTCAAACTCTCTCCCTTCATTTTTCCTTTACAGTACTAATACTCTTTTAAGTCTATTCTTTTAAATTCCTCTCTTACAATACTCCCTTATCTCTCATGGAGATGGTCCTCCATCTCCTCAGAGTCTTCAGAAGGGTGTGTAAGTGTGGTTTTATACTAGGTAGCCATAACTGTATACTCAGGTTTTATTTATGCTTCCATCAGGGGTAATAAAATTAATTTATCTGGTCATTGCTGGGTGCATTTTATTGTTTGTAATCTTAATTTCTATCATAATAAAAATTGCTTTAATTTGGTATTAGCCACAATGTAAGTGTAATTTCTGCGGTTCCCAAAACCTGCCTCCAAATATAGAGCTCTTAACTTCTGTGGTCGGGGTAAAGAACGAACCAAATAACTTTCTGGTCAGATTGGTGAGCCTATAACCTAAACTATATTCCTAACTCTTGTCTACAAGTTATACTGAAGTTAGTGGTAGTGTTGAACTGACTTTAGTAATTGATCCACCTACACCATAGACTGCGTACACCATCTCTGCAGTATATGCTCTGATAAAACTACTATAGTTTATAATGTCTGCAAGTGTAATCTGTAGATAGTGCAGTCTCTGTAAACTTTTTACTGGTTGATATGGTGCATCCAATATCTAAGGGTTAGTAAAAGACTATTATACTGCAAAGCTTCTTAGCTCAAGAATGACTGCTACAGAAACTAGAAGCTAAAGAATGATTACTACACAGCTAAACCCTGGATTAGCTACTATGATAAGAGTCTAACTATTACACTCATGGTAACTATTATGGACCTTACAGCTTCTGCAGTGTTAAGTGTGAACATCCTAAGTCTGAGCTCTAGAGAGCCAACACAGAGTGTAGATATAGGTATATATAGAATTCAGACAATATATTTGATGATGATAGAATTAAGATTGTAGATATTAAAACTTGAAATTGGAACAACAACAGTCTGTATGTCATTTAGTGATCAGAAAATAAACACAATGCACAGTTTACATTCATATCTTAAACTTAACGCTAACCTTGTAATCTGGACTGAAACATTCTCATTTTATACTTAGATACATGACACCTACCACTCAGGAACGACCTATATTTTTTATTCTGTGCAAAATCAACACATTGCTGAAGCATAAGAAGTGAATCATAATAACAACTACTGCTACCCCAGATAATAGGCTAGTCAAATAATGAAACTATACTAGTAACATCATTCAAAGTTGCCTTGACAAAAATGATTTCATTGAACTCCTGTCAGTGGAGTTATCATTCTCTAGAGATGCTTGTTATCTAAAATTCCTCTAAGTTATCTAAATAAGCTAAGTATACACGTTCTTAGATGACTCTACTAACAGTCAAAAAGTGGTTTAAGAAGTGTTCTTTTAAAACATAGAAAATAGCACTATGTTAATTGCTTGGATACTCTCTTTTTTAAAACATAGAGTTTGGCTTTCTCGAAGCTTCTCACTTGTGTGTGTATGTTCCACTTGTTTCACAAATTCTTCTTAGTTGATATAATTTTTGTAAGACATTTTTCCTGTTTGACCAGTATGAAGGCTACATTGTATCTTCTATTAACATTTTCAGTCTCCAAAGATTCGTTTTCTCTACAGTTTTCTCTGATTTGCACATCATGAGATATTTAACACAGCTGCAGTGCATACCTATGTTTAGCTTTTGTTTCTTTGGAGTATTTGAAAATTAAAGTATCCTCTCCACCTCTGCACACAGGTTGAGCACCTATTTCTTCAATCCAGGAAAGAAATTCGATGTTTGATCTACAAATTGAATGATTGCCTCTAGTGGTCTCACCCTTATTAAAATTCTGCACAGCTTAAGGGCCACCTGTATACAGTAATTGGAGATTCAGAATCATTGTCTGTACTCTGGGATACACATTGGTAGATAAATCAGATTCCACCTGACACCATACTTTGCCCTCAGCAAGTGAAGTAGCAGTCAGACAATCTGAATTACCGATGGTTAAGCTGCTTCTAGACAGCCTAGACAGCACTAGTTTCCCATTACCATTAAAAATCAAGAGGGTGATGTATTATTTTTGCTATAGGAAATGTACTACAGGTGCATTCAGGCAGGAGCATCAAGTCTGGGATAAAGTGTTAGAAATAAGTTTTTTTCTACCTCCACCTTTATTCCATGTTTATGTTTAAAAGTCTACAAATGAGCAACTGGATTGATATATCTCTTGAATATCGTAAGTATCATTTGCTTCTCAGCTGACTTAAACATTACTATCCCTTCTCAGTTCATTTACATTTATTCAGCTTTAAGTTTCTAGGATATTATAGAACTAGCAAGCTACTTCATGGAAAATAAATCAGGTCTGTGCCAAAGGAAAAAAGGAACAGATTCATCCAACATCCAAATTCTGGTTCTGGATAAAATTCAAACCAATATTTAAATATTGTAGGGCTTCATGCTATTTGGATAAACCAAAATTTGGGATTCAGATACATGCACCACTCTCAAGCCTTCAAATCAGATGTTTAAAAATCCTCATTTTTCTGAACTTTTAGGAACAGAGAATCATAACCCTCTCAGAATGTTAGATTAGAACAGGGTAGCAAAAAGCCTCACAAAAGCTTAGTCATTCGGAGTAGGGGAAAGTAGAGGTTTATGGGCATAGGTGCTGGGCCTGATCTTGCAACACTTATTAGAATCAGTCCTCCATAGTTTTTCCACAACATAAAAAAAAGTATTCAACCATCCCAGCATGAGCTGTTACCTCTTTCCTGACAGTTTCCCATTTCCAGCTCCTGGGCTGACCATGACTTTTACTCACTATATTATCTGTATCGATTGGATTGCAAACTCTTCAGGGCAGTAACCCTCTATTTATAACTATGAAGTGCCCTGCAGCTTATGCTGAGAATGAACCAATGTGGAATAACGTGAAATGTGAAGTAGCCTCACAAGTACAGTCATAGCTCTGGCAATAGAATATCTATTCAAGGTTAATCTCTGCTAAAAACCAGCAGATACCATTGTAGAAATAAATAACTGGAGCCATAGATGATGAAGCACTCTTGGGAAAAAATTAGTGGGAGCTTAACCAGCTCCTCCTCCCCGCCTCCCCCCCCCCCACCCCCAGTGCCTGCTGCCAGCTGGCAGCCCTGCTGATCAACTTCATGCCCTCCATCCTGGTGCTTCCCACTCACCATGATCAACCATTCTGAAGCATGCAGGAGGGAGAAAGTGGTGCAGGGAATGGGTGCACTTGTGGGATGTGAAAGGAAGGTATTGAGGCCTACCCAGAATATGTCAAATGAGCACCAGTTTAATTGTAAGTGGAAAGGAAAGGCAGCACTCTCAGATACAGGAGATAAAAATAAAAACAAAATTTGATTGGTTGACCAACAATAACCCCGCTTTTAGGGAAGTAAGTAACTCAGACAGCAGTATGCAACAAAGTGCTGATTACCCCAAATGGAGCAGACGAAAGTTTTTTGTAAGGGCAGAATGAGACAACAAAAATCTAACGTCAGCAATTGTCAGGCGAGTGGAGGAGTACCAAAATACCGAAACAGGGTATATAAGGTGGGCTGAAACAGACCACGAGTGGACGGGTTGCGAATCCAAAAAGCCAGGTCTGATCAACCAGGGCTCCCTCCCCGGCGCTGAATCTCGCTGCCGCACATAAGCTCCCAAAGGGGAACAAATACCGGTCGTAAGTTGCAACGAAAAATCCAAAGAAAGGAAAAACATAAAGAAAAGAATATCTCCTGAATCTAAGCAATGCTTCTATCTTTCTTAACGTGAGTATTATATAACTGTTAACTCCATACATTTTTTAATGGTAACTCAGGAGGGTATATCAGTAGGAGAAGTTATTATTTCTTGTTATTTTTAACTGTACTGTTTTTCTACTTTTTCTTTGTATATTATATTGTCTTAAAAGAATAAAAAATAATGAATTGATTTAAATGGAAAATTGATTATAAAGTAAATAGAAAAAATAAATAATCTTTGTTTGACCCTAAAAAGAAGTATTCCTCTCTCTGTGGTTTCAAATCCTTTAAAGAACCAAACCCGGTTACCGAAATGGGAGAACACGTAATCCTGAATTTCAGTTATGTGTATTAATGTAATTAGAATAAACTATGTATTCACAGTAGAATCTTCCTTTTACTATTTAACCTGAGCAACAAAATTTGAAATCTGTGGAATTTATAATCTGATTAAAGAATAGATTCTTTTACATCATATAGGCAAATTTGAACTTTTGGGAGAAGGACTCTTAGCTATGCCTGATGCCCTCTTAAAAGGCACACAATAGTGGAAAATAATTTGTCATTCCCTTCAATACATATACTATTGTTATGAACATGCCAATCAGTTTTATTTATGAATGGGTAAACTATTATTTAGTATATACTCCTGAATACTAGTCAGTAACTGTGATAATGTACTAATAAATTGTGAATGGAATACTGAGAAATTTTGCTCCCAAGTAGTCAGGAAGTCTTAAGGTGCCTAATCCTGTGAGCTACTGTGAAGTCAAGGAGAACTGAGCAGCTAGCGTATTTCAAGAGGCACTCAGCATTTTAGAAGGTTGGGTCCCAGGCAATTGAAAATACTAAAAAAATCTACAACCATGGAATTGCTGAGAGCCTTTTTTAAAGATTTGTTTTATTCTCAGAAGTCAGTTCAGATTTAATGCACCTGCAATTTATAGTTTTAAGAATTTCACTTCCAGCCTTTCTGAAGCAGTGACTACAATTTGAAAGCTACAAAATGTGGTAATAAAAATAAAACAACTTTTTGTAAGTGGTTCCCTACTATTTCATCTCAGTTTCTTCTTTATTCTTTTTATAAAAGGAAGAACCCATATAAATTCTGGATTCAGTTTGAATTTGCTTTTTAAAAAAAAAATGGTTTAAAAGATCCAAGATTTTTATTTGATCCAAGCCAGCTCAATAGTTCTTTGGCTGCAATTTGTTAAGCTCCATGAAAGCAACAGAAAATCTATAGAACCAAATTCTTAATATTCAACACTCAACTTATGACATCCCTTTTGGACCAAAACTTTACAGTAAAAAAATAATTATTTTTGTGTCTGTCTTTTTCAAAATTATTTGCCATATCATTTCTGTAATTAATTTCTTGTTTAGTGCTTGCTCACCAAGGCTATGTCTAGAATATAGGCTTCTTGAGCAAGAAATTTTTTTCAGAAGAGATCTTCCGAAAAAACTTCTTGCACAAGAAAGTGTCCACACTGCAAAAGTGCATCAAAAAAGAGATGCACTTTTTTGAAAGAAGTGTCCAGACTGCCTGGATGCTATCTTGCATGTAAGCAGTGATTGGTATGTACAGAATGGCCACCAGGGCACCTGTACTTTTTCCTCTTCCTTCTTCTTCTGAAAAATTCCCCCTTCCCTGTCCATACATGCCTTTTTGTGAAAGAGCTCTTTCGCAAAAAGGTTTCTTCCTCTTAAAAAAAGGAATACCAATTGCGCAAACACTCCTCTGTTCTTTCGATTTACTCTCAAACGAATGCACTTGCAGTGTGGATGTTCTGCAAGTTTTGTCAGAAAAATAGCCATTTTTTCCAACAAAACTCTGTAGTCTAGACATACCCCAACAGATAACAGAAAGCATTTGCTATATGAAATGTGAGCTGGTTTGATTAGACATAGATCACATGGGCTCCCTCATGAAAATGCAAATATAGCTAAAATTAAGATAATAAGACTGGAAGGGGCCTCTTGGCTCATCGTATCCAATTCCTTGCTATTGCAGGTAACTATGTCATATATTCTTTTCACAAACTTAACAAGCTTTATCAAAAGTTAGAAAGGTTTCTTGCCCAGTATGCCTAGTGGTAAACTGTTCCAGAACCTCACTCTTCTGACGCTTAGAGAGCTTCTAAATGTCTATCATAAACTTACTCTAGGACATTTTGTGCCAACATAGACCATTCATTTAAATAGCTTTCCTCCTTCCCTGGTGTCTACCCTTCTGATATAAATAGAGAACAGTCATAACCTTTTTTAAAAAACAACAAATAGTCTGGTTTTTGGTTCTAGACATCCAACACTCCAGTCATCTGAAGAAGTGGGCTGTGCCCACCAAAACTCATGATACCATCTACATATTTTGTTAGTCTTTAAAGTGCTACCAGACTATTGGTTGTTATTTAAGTTTTTCCTGTTACAGAGTAACTTGGCAACCCCTCTATAACCTTTTTAGGTCATCATGATGCTAAGCCAAACAAGCGTAGCTCCTTTATTTTGTAAGATTTGCTCTCCATTTTCCTGATCATCTTAGTAGGATGGTCTTCGCTGCAGCTTTTTCAGTCTGAATTCATTTTTTCCCAACATGGGTAACCAGAGTTGTATTCCAGATAAGTATTCTCACTATGCTTTGTACAATGGCATTCATACTCCCCTGTATCTACTGGGAATGCTTCACCTTATATATTCTAGAATAAAATTTTGCCTTTTTCATGGTTACATCTTATTACAGTACTAGCTCATAGTCATGCTGCAGTCAACTAATACATCCTAGTTCCTCTTCCACCGCTGTTACTAACTGAGCCCAAAGCATATAGCAGACCCTCTTGGTGAAAGTACATGACCATGCACTACCATGCAATTTGTATTGCTAATTTTCATCATATTTCTATTACTTCACTCTTCCAAATCATCCTGTTCTTCCTGTCTAGTATTCTAATACTCCTCTGTATTGATGACGCAACGTAAGGCTAAAGATCAGCTTCATGTTTCCATAGCCCCACCCTTATAAGTCTTTGGCCAATCAGGATTTTCTCTTGGCCCAAAATGGGGTCTCACAGCTAGCAGCAAAATCTACAGCTTATTTTTGGCTCCAAAACCCTGGCTCCTATCTCCTATGTCAGCTACTACTCCCCATCACCTCTCACTCAGTATGGTATTCCTCATCCCACTGAGGCAGCAGCAGCCCCTGTTTCTCCCTGTTTCTGACCCCTGCATGCATCCGCCCCAGAGTTCATGAGGGCTGTAAGATGCCTATACAGGTCCCTAGAGGTTTACTATATTTCCCTTAGTGGTGAGTCCAGCTCTTTTCCTTTCTTTTAAATGTGGGGGACAGTTACCAGCTGATCAAGGTATGCTGGGGTAAGTGGGGGGAGATACTGTAAGGAGTGGAAATTCTCTGTCTTTTTTGCCAGCCACTGGAACACTGTGCTGCAGTGCTGTTGTGACATATAATTCCTGAACCTCCAGATTTTTTTTAAATGATAAACATATCAGTACTCTACCGTTCAAATTAAATGCATGGTTTTGTATGGTTCTTTTTCACATCAGAGACAATCCCACATATTGTTTTACAATATGCATATGTGTATATATAATGAAGGAATGGGTTCTGTATCATTTTATGTTATCTTATGGTGGGATCTTTTCAAAGACACATGTTCATCCATGATATATGGAATGAACATAGTCATGTGTGTTTAAGACTTTAATATGAGACTGTGTGCATATAAATACTTTACCTGTGAAACACTTGAGGTAGCCAGGAATTTTCAATACACGTGTTATTGAGTAGTGTTCTTTTTCTTGTTCAATGCATAATTACAAATGACTTGGCTCTCTAGTCTTGGTTCGAAACAAAATCAATGTTCGGAGCAGGGATCCACAGAGTACTCCTCAAATCTGTTCTGTGCAACAGTGCAATCACATTTTTTTTTTTATCGGGGTGACACTGTGACACTAAACTTAGGAGCTTTTTCTCTCTAGGCTGCCTTCCACTCCTCACACTCCAGCTTGCCTCATTTGCATCCAGATCTGTTGTTCTGCCTAAACTCACCCCTCATCTTGCTGCCTCCTTTCTCCTAGTCCATTACATATACTGCTCGCTGTTAGTTATTCTCCCTCTTGTGCCTTAGCTCTGCACTCCTTGTCATTATCAGAATCTGTGTTAACAACAAAAAGAAATATAAAATTATTGTTTATATCCTCATAGTATCTACAGGCCCAACTGAGATCAAAGTCTCATTGTAGTGAACACCATACAAATAGATGGAGGTAGTTCATGCTCAAAAGTGTTTACATTCTAAACACACATAACAGATAATGGATAAGAGAGAAAACAAAGAGGAGAAACCGAATCTCTCACAGCAGGTCAGTAGCAGAATCCATAGATCTCAATGCATTTGATTCCCAGTCAAATGCCTCTAGACTATGCTGCCTTCATTATATCATGTAATTATTTTTACTAGAGCAGACTTCATAATTGAAAAAGTGAACTATAAATATTTTATAGCCTCTGTTGTCCATGGCTTATATAATATATAATTTATTATTTGGGAGTATGTGAATGATTGTTGGAAACACACACAGGCTCTGTCTAGACTGGCAAGTTTCTCCGCAAAATCATCTGATTTTGTGGAAAAACTTGCCAGCTGTCTACACTAGCCATTTGAATTTCCGCAAGAATACTGACGATCTCATGTAAGATCGTCAGTGTTCTTGCGGATACTGTGCTGCTCCCGTTCAGGCAAAAGCCCTCTTGCACAAATCATTTGCGCAAGAGGGCCAGTGTAAACAGCACAGTACGGTTTTCCGCAAAAAAGCCCCGATCGCGAAAATGGCGATCGGGGCTTTTTTGTGGAAAAGTGCGTCTAGATTGGCCACGGACACTTTTCTGCAAAAAGTGCTTTTGCGGAAAAGCGTCCTGCCAATCTAGACGCGATTTTCAGAAAATGCTTTTAACGGAAAACTTTTCCGTTAAAAGCATTTTTGGAAAATCATGCCAGTGTAGACGTAGCCACAGATTCTGGATTGCTGCTCCTCATGAGAAAAAACACTTAATAAATTGGTTTCTGTGTTCACATTATCAGTAATACATAGTCATAATTTATTAACTATTTATTGACCCACGCATTCAAATCTCATTAGTTCAGTTGCAGAATGCTGTGATTGACTTCAAAATTATGAAATTTTAGAAATGATAAATGTTGACTTCATTTTATTTGCTCCTTCTGGTTTTTGACCCTTTTTGGTTTATGTTTCAAGCTTTTCTCTGCAATCATAAGGCCTGGATAGCTACTTTTTCTTAAAACTGAAGCTTTAGTTGTCTTATGATTAACATGGCTCCAGAAGCTGCAGCTTTAAGACAAAACACTAGCTATGTAAGATTCCCAGTAGAATTGCAAGAGTTGATAACACAGCAGTCAAAGTGAACAATCTATAAACAACCCATACACTGGTATTTATTAGAATAGACTATATGGTGAACTATTACAAATAGCAAGTATCTTAGTAAAAATAGGGTTGTTCATGAGAAAAAAATTAGAATAACTGGATCGGATGCAATATTTCATCAAGAATTTGACTGTAGTACTGTATAGAAAGCTCTACAACTATGAGCCAAAATCTTTGTCAATTAATAATTGCAATATTCTTTAAAAAGTCCATATTAATATGAGTTTTAGTTTCAGTAACTTCAGGTTCTTAATGAGAGTTAAGATTGGCCTTTGTCAAAAGCTGTATCAGAATTGTGGCAATTTTCTTCATCTCCCTTGTAATGGGTTATAAATTATAGGTCAATATCTTGTTGTGCAAATCCTGCTTTTTCTGCAAGTGATCTATTTTTCACTCATATTAAAAAAGCAGTATTAGAAAGTTACTAACATTTCCATTGAGCTTTGCAGATGGGAACCATCTACTGTCCTGTCCTGTTCCTATAACTGTCATGCAATCTCTGAACTTCAGGAGACTGTGAATATTTTAAAGAAGAAAGTGGCGTTGTCCCTTAAAATGGATTGTGAATTGATTTGTCAGTATAACCAAACCTTTTTGTCAGAACTAGTACAGATAACTTTATCTCTCTATGTCTATATGTTTTTATCAAGTTGTATGTTTTTGTTACTAGCTAAGGGAAGAACTGGGTGAAATATGATGAGTTCTGTGGAGTTTTTTGTATTCATGTGGTAATATTTACACACACATATGTCTTCTGTCTTACCTCTCTTGTTATATGTTTGCAAGTATCCTTTGTGGGGCTGCATTTTGTATGCCCACTCTTTAAAATGTGCTTATAATAAAATGTCAGCTATACTCAGTAAGTTGATGCCGCATTTTGGTAGTGACAGATCTGAGGAACCGTCCCAAACTGAGGTGTTAGTGGGGAGGTTTTAGAGGAAATTAATAATTAAACTATAACATGTCACTGGGACCAAATGATATTCACCCAAGAGTACTGAAGGAACTCAAATATAAAATTGCAGAACGACTAACTATATTATGTAACATATTACTTAAATCAGGTTTTGTACCAGATGACTGGAAGATAGCTAATATGATGGAAATTACAGGCTGGTAAGACTAACTTCAGTACGAGAAAAATATATTGAAACGACAGTAAAGAACAGAATTATTAGGCATTTTGATAAACATCATTTGTTCGGGAAGAGTCAACAGAGATTTTTTAAAAGAAACCATGCCTCACTAATCTATCAGAATATTTGAGAGTCAAAAAACAGGTGGAAAGGCATACTCCAGGGGATATAATCTACTTGGACTTTCAGAAAGACTTTGACAAGGTAACTCAATAAAGGCTTTGTGCAAAGTAAGCTCTCATGAGATAAAATAAAATTTCCTCTCCTGGATGAGCAACTTGTTACAACTTGGAACTAAGGGTAGGAATAAATGGTCATTTTTCAGAATGTAGAGACGTAAAAAGCTATGTCCAACAGGAGGTGTACAGGTCAGTGTTGTTCAACATATTCATAGATGATCTGGGGGGAGGGAGATAAAAATGATGTGGAAAAGTTTGCAAATGATACAAAATTTCTCAAAATAGTTAAGTCCAAAGCTGACTGCAAAGAATTCCACTGAGATTTCAAAAAACTGGGTGACTAGCAAGAAAATGACAGATGAAAATAAATGTTGATAAATGCAAATTAACACACATTGAAAAACATAATCCCAGCAATCCCAACAAAATGATAGGGTTTAAATTAGTTATTACTATTCAAGAAAGATAGTATAGCTAATTCTCTGAAAACATCCACGCAATCTGCATTGGTAGTCAAAAAAGTTAAAAGAATTTTAGGAACCATTGGGAAAGGAAGAGACAGTAAGACAAAAATTATCATGCCACTATATTAATCCATGGGATGCTCACACCTGGAATATTATTTACAGTTCTAATTGTCGCATCTTAAAATAGATCTATTAGATTTGGAAAAGTTTTAGAAAAGGACAGCAAAAATACTTAAGAGGTATGGAAGAGCTTCTGCATGAGAAGAAATTAAAAAATTGGGACTAAGGAAAAAACAATAACTGGATTAAAAAAAGAAATAGATAAATTTATGAAGGATGCTATTAGCAAAGATGGTCAGAGATGCAACCCCATGCTCTGGGTGCCCCAAGGCCTTTGATTGCCAGATGTTAGGACTGGACAATAGAGAATTTACAGCTCCATAATTGGCCTTTTCCATTCATTCCCTTTGAAGCATCTGGCATTAGCCACTGTCAAAAACAGGATACTGTAGTAGATGGACAATTAGTCTGACCCAGAAAGGCCATTTGATTTTATGTTCTTAAGGTATTATGGGCTATTCAGAATAAGTGAACAGGATTTTACTATGGGCTAATTTAGGTTAGATAACCATTAAAATATTTATGCTTAAACTTATTGGTGATGCATACCACTATAAATATAGAGCAGATAATACATATTAATAATCTACTATATATTTTAGAGAGTTTGTTTGTCAGCTTGTTCAAGAACTCCTCCTAAATGGTAAGAGCTAGGACCACCACATTTAGTATACTGCCTCCTCTTATCATAACTTAAAGAAATATAAAGTTCTGGTTGTGCCAGAAATGAGAGGTGCCTGGAATAGGATTACTTCTCATAAAACCAAACAGTACAGTCCTCAGAACTGACATATCTGAGCAAGTGTTAAAAGAGACCGAACTTTCAAAAGTAGAAGACAATGTTATTTGAAACCAAATTAACTATAGCCCTTTAAAAACATAATAAATGGTTAGTGTTTATAGGAGTGAAGAAAAACATTCTCTTGATGGAATTACCATTTTAAATATTAAAATTAAGAACATAAGAACAGCCATACTGGGTCAGACCAAAAGTCCCTCTAGCCCAGTATCCTGTCTGTTGACAGTGGCCAATGCCAGATGCCCCAGAGGGAGGGAACAAATCATGTAATCATCACGTGATCCCTCTTCTGACATCAATTTCCAGACAATCAGAGGCTAGGGACACCATTCTTACCCATCCTGGCTAATAGTCATTGATGGACTTAACCTCCATGAATCTGTCTAGCTCTTTTTTGAACCTTTTTAAAATCTTAGTCTTCACAACATCCTCTAGCAAGGAGTTCCAGAGGTTGAATGTGCGCTAAGTGAAGAAAAACTTCTTTTGTTTGTTTTAAACCTGCCGCCTATTAATTTCATTTGGTGACCCCTAGTTCTTTTATTGTGGGAATAAGTAAATAACTTTTCCTTATTCACTTTTCCCATACCAGTCATGATTATATAGACTTCTCTCATATCCCGCCTTAGTCTCCTCTTTTCTAAGATGAAAAGTTCCAAGTCTTTTTTATCTCTCTTCATATGAGACCCTTTCCAAATCCCTAATCATTATTGTTGCCCTTTTCTGAACCTTTTCCAATGCCAATATATCTTTTTTTTAGATGAGGCAATCACATCTGTATGCGGTATTCAACATGTAGATGTATCATTTTTTTTATGTAGAGGCAATAAGATATTTTCTGTCTTATTCTCTATAACTTTTAAAATTATTCCTATTTGCTTTTTTGACTGCCTATTTCCATTCTATTTGCTTTTTTGACAGCCGCTGCACACTGAGTGAATGTTTTCAGAGAACTACCCACAATGACTCCAAGATCTCTCTCTTGAATAGTTGTAGCTAAATTTGTCCCCATCACAGTGTATGCATAGTTGGGATTATTTTTTCCAGTGTGCATTACTTTACATTTATCAACATTAAATTTCATTTGCCAAAATTAATTTAATAAAATAAGACTGTATTTTTGAAAAATAAAATCATTTCAATAAAGGATATACATTTTCCTTATATTTAAAACAAATTCAGTTAAGGACCCGAGCAACCAGTATAATAAATCTGCCAGTATGATATATATGTATATGCTGGCCAATCAACAGTTACCATGTATGTGCTTCTGAAACACCTATAAACCAGCATTTATGATTTTCATAGAAAGTCCATGATATAGGCTGGCTGGCTCCACATGACTTCCTGTAAGTGGTGACCTGTCCCCACTGCTCCTGGAGGAGGAGCACCAAGGCAGTTGTGAATGCTGCCTCATGTTCAAGTGCCATCACCACAGAGCCAGCGCTCATGGAGGCAGCATTTAGAACTGCTTAGCCATATATCCACCGGGAGTAGCAAGGATAGGCTGCCTCTTCCAGGGAGACACCGGAAGTGAGCACTGTCCAGATCTGGCACCCAAAACTCCTCTCAAGCCTCAACTCCCTGCCCTGAACCCCCTCCTGCACCCAAACTCCCTCCCAGATCCTGCACCCAACACAACCTACCAGGTTCCAGCTTTCAGCCCGGACAACTCACTCATACCCAGACTCCAGCTCTCTTTGCTAGCTTGAATTTTTTGCTTACTAACACTTGTATTCCCCAACATGCCAGATAAAAATGCTTTTACTGTATTATTATGGAGCTTTAATTTAGAATAAGCAGTTTCTATATCAGTCCATCCATAGTGGGCTTTTGTTGTTGCTTTTTAAGTGAAGCTGATGTGAAACAGGAGGATTTAACTAGAATTCAGTTAACTTTTATCTGGAACTATCACTGAAATACAGGCCATTTCTTATAAATAATCTCTCACATTAATTATTAATACTTGCTTTGACATGAAGAGAGAATTCCTCTTGTGTTAAAGAAAGTGTCAACAATCCTATAAGCTCTATTTCCCTGCTAAGGCACTGGGAACAAGCAATTATTTTACTAAAAATGCATGCAAGGAATTTTAGCTGAATATTGAATTTTACTCTGAAGTCTGTCCTTTTCTTCTTCTTCTTTTTTTTGTACATTATTTTTCCTTTTTAAAAAAGTTTTGAGAAGGTATACATTCCTAATACTTTGCGCTTTCTTTTCTTGTTGGATCTTGTGATCTTCTTGCAACAGGAATGATTTAATATCTCTGTGGATAGTCTTTTTACAAGGCCAACTATAACTTGTTGTAGAGAAGGGTTTCAGACAACTGGGGGGGCTGCCAGAATTGGGGTAAGTAGTCTCCATGTTCCTGGAAGGGGCAGGGCCTTGGTTAGAAGGGATGGGGTTGAGGCAGCCCTCAGCACTGCCGTCAGCATCCTCCCTTCACCCTCAGTGCTTAGCTCCACCCGGAACGTACCATGCAGGACTCCCGTGGTAATTTAAAAGGCCTGGGGCTGCTGCCATTGCAGTGGAAATGACAGCAGCTGGGAGCTCCAGGCCCTTTTGAATCTCCAGGATTCAGAGCAACTGCACCCTTCACCTTCATCCTCTCCCCCATCGGTGGGCCTGCTGACAAAATAGTAGTTTAGATAATATCCTTTTATTTTGTCTCTGAGAGGACTGTCACTATCTTTCACCATAATTAAGATGCTGAATCTTAATCCATCCCTGGCATAACTCCACTGAAGATAAAAAGTTTAAACCTGGGATGAACTGAGTTTTGTGTCTTTCATAATGATCAATGTATTACTTTCAGGCCCATATGGTAAACCCATATTTAAAACCAAACTGAATCCTGATGGTTATTTCATATGGCTAGTGGCTTTTGTCTGGAGGATAGTGTTTACCAACATAGTAGGTTGTTGCCCTTTGGAAAAGGGGAACCAGGAGCCTCATAGTATGTCTACACTAGCCCCCTAGTTCAAACTAGGGAGGCTAATGTAGGCATTTGAAGTTGCAAATGAAGCCCGGGGTTTAAATATCCCAGGCTTTATTTGCATCTTCCCATCCGGGCACCATTTTTAAATCCCCTTAGTCCGAACTAACTGCCCGCGGCTACATGCAGAATTCAGATGTTAACTCGAACTAAGTTGTTAGTTCGAGTTAACTGTTACACCTCATTCCATTTAAACCCGGGCTTCATTTGCAACTTCAAATGCCTATATTAGCCTCCCTAGTTCGAACTAGGGGGCTAGTATAGACATACCCATAGATACACTAAATAATTTTTTAAACTGTTCTGTTCTGGCAAAATCAGAGTCACGGAGTAACAGAATAAGTCATATCTATTCTGCTGATTGAAATAGGACATAATGTCACTGCAACAATTTCATTACAAATACTATTCCATTAGCAACTTAATGGTGATGTTGTTACAATCTTCCTAAGTGACCTGTGCATGCTGTAAGTTCAAATTTTAAGAGGTAGATTTTTCTTTCACTCATAACATGTAACTCTCATTGTCTTTAATGATCAACATATATGCCATAACAAAAAAAAATCTCAAAATGATGTTTTACCTTTAGAAGAGACAACAGCCAGTGTTGATGGCATAAGGGATACTTAGATGTAATCCTATGCTATTCTTTTCTATGATTGTTAAAGGGTGGATGAAATCCTATTATTGGTGTGAATATATCATCCCAAATATTGAGGCTATATCTGACTTAAATATCCATCCCTAGTACTCTATAGGTCAATCTGTCTGGCTGAGAATCTTTCATGAAAATTAGGAATTAGAACTGAACCCTAAAACAAAAAATCCATATGACACATGCTATCCCTATAATGGAGGCTCTATAATAGGAAGCAGAAATCTTTCTAATATGTAAAAAAGGTTCTGCTAGAGCTACTATAATATGTGTTCAGAAGTTTGAATCCTATGCTCCGTGTACCACAGATGGTCCAAGGAGACGTAGCTATTCACATGAAATTGTCTCTGATTGTTTCCAGAAGACTAAAAGAGATCCAAATAAGAACTTATTACAAAACTGAGCACTGGAAACCAGGGGAATCCAACACTCCAATAGGTGCCTACAAATAAAATCCTTAAAAGCCATCACACTGAGCATGGAGTGACCAAGCGAGTAAGAAACTAGCAGAAGGATGTGAAATAACCCCACCTCTCAACGGGAATTTGGTGCCTATTTCTGCTTGGGATTCTCAGCTGTGATATCTCTCCTGAAGTTAAACACATGATCTGTTTTTCCCTCCAAGAAATGGGGGAGGAGAGCCTTCCTTATTATCTTTAGCTTAGTAGCCAGTGATTTGTCTGAGGTTTAGAAATCTCTGCAATCTCTGATGTGGAGTAGAGTATGAACACTCTCACATATGTATGTGTGTATATATATAAAATTTGAGTGTGTGTATGTATCTGTTATAAATGTATGGAAATCTTACCAGAATCTTATTTAAAGACTCAAAATCAGAAGACAAATAGCAAAAAATGCAAATATATTTTAAATTGTATTTACTTTAAACCAATCTTATAATTTTTGAATGCCTAGGACTGACAGTTGTCAGATTGGTTGAATGTGGATCCCATGGATTGGAATGTACGCTCAAGACACTTCATGGGTCATACCTCATCTATTGAAAAGGCAGAGAAATCCTTGGTTATTAGGACTCAGTGAGAGTCCATGCAGCAGGGAGGAGTACAAGCTTATTCTAAAGTCCAAAGCTCCTTCCCCAAGCTCAGGGCTATATCAGGGAAGAGGTATTTCAAAGGGCTGTGGAACCAACTCCATAAAGTTGTACAGCAATATTGTCACAAAGCAAAGTGCTATGTCTGGGAGTGAACAGTCAGAGAGCAGACGGGTCAGTTGACTTTAAGTGTGGAGAAAAATATCTCCACTAGTAGCCCACTCCTTAGCAGTAATAGCCCTCCCTCCTTTAGCACCTCTTATATCACCAGAAGCCTCATCACATAACAACTAATAACCTCCACTCCATATTGTTTATTCCTCTTGGGCCATCCTAACTCAAGACTGTGGGATATGATGGGTCATAAAATGACATTCAGAGAACAAAACACCCGGAAGCAGCCACAATCAGAAGACAGGATACTGGACAAAATTGGCATTGGCCTGACCTGAAGTTAGCCCTTCTTGCTATTGTGCCTTAGCATGTTAAGCACAAATCACATGAGATCAACTCAGTATTGAAGCATCAAAAGTGCACTCACTCTGACTGTGTTAATAAATTCCCTTATAAAATGTACAGGTTTAATACCCCCTTTAAATAATGAGTATATGATTAAAATCACAATAAATAGCTAAATCTAAGAAATAAATTGTTGTTTCATCATCTCTAGGTATTAGTTTGCTTTTACAATCACCTTTTTTCTGATAATATCAAGAGCTCTTTATTTAGATAAATGTAAAAGCCAAAATAAAATATCTCCATTTTTGAACAAGCTTTTATAGACAGACCTACATTAGCAACTTTGGCTATTTTATATGGATCTTACTCTGTACAGCTTTCTATCATGTTTGCCAATTCAGGCACTAGGCTGTTGCAGAATGATTGATGAAGAAGTCATATAAGTGAACTGTAGAAATATTTTACTTTATTTAAGCCAGAATTCCTGCACAAATCTTTGATCTTCCAAAAGGAGCCTGGTCCAGAGACGATGCTGGTCCTGAGGGAAGAGGATGATTCCTATCAACATTCTTAATAAAACAGTATATTTTATTGGGGTTCTAATATTTTGAGTTCATTCAAGTGATACTAAAATGTAAAACTTTTTAACTTTATCTTATATATTCTCAGTCTGAGATTCAGTGCTTGATACAGAAAATTTTCTGTAACCTGACATAAAATGGGATGCTGGAACAACTAACGTTAATCACTTTTATTAAACTAAATAATTCAATTCTCCAGCTAAAGGAAGATAAATTTTAAGATGTACTGTTATCCCAAGAATAAAAAAATAAGAGTTTGAAGTATTTGCCTTGTTTCAAATAGTTTAATAGAGAATTGATACATAAGAATGCATTAGATCAAGCAAAATAGCATGTCTGGAAGTTCTATACTATGTGTTTCATTAGTTTAATGCATGAAGGGTCATTCATTTTCAGTGGGTAATCTGAAATTACCTGCATTGAAAAATCCTCATTATGAAGTTGTTTCCTTTGCAGTGCTCCCAAAAATACTCATTTATCTCACCAAAAATGGATTGACCATGAACTGAAAAAGTCAGGTCCGATAAAGAAAGAATTTTGATACAAAATGTCTGTGGTATGTCCTATTGCCCCATTATTTGATTAGCCAGATAGATGTGATTGATCCCTGTCATCTTTGTTTAAATATAGCTCTGATTTATAGTGAAATACAGGTGTATATATAACATTTAAGTGAAGGTATAGACACTTCTTAAAATTGTTAAATTTAATTAAAAGCGCTCCACAGAGCTCCAGTAGATAATGCATGCATGTCATTTGCCCTGAAATATTGGCTGGCTTTTCATAATAACATGTGAAGCTACAGTAGGTATTAGAAATATTTCCAGTTAGACACCTGCACAAAGCAGCAGACTCACCCCAGTGTAATTTAATAAGATATCTTTTGTTATTAAACCCAGAATGTTATACTGCCAGACAAACCTCTGCTGAAGTGGAAAATAGGTCCCAGAGGTTGTTCTCCTTTATTCCACCTGTAGTTATTTTTAGAGGGCTTTAATATTTAAAAGTCTATTACTAATTTCAGTGTTGCCCATACAAACCTGCTCTATAGTACTGTTGCCAAATTATCCCTTGAAGGCAAGTGTTGTAAATAATGTCTCAGTTCTGTTCCTAGATACTTGCCAAGGTCATTATCTAGCTTTCCCAGAATGCCTCTACTCTGACTTTGATTGTGAGTGGTAACTAAGAAACGGTTATGAGATGCAATCACAAGCTGTGGCAGTCTTATCAAAAGCTGAGGATAGTCCCAAAGCACTGTGATGATGCCAATGGCTCAGCTGCTCCTGCTCCCTTAATACTTCATTTATCTTTTCATTTGGTCAACCAACAGAGCAGCAACAAGAGCAAACATAAAACAGGCAATACAAAGCAGACACGACAGCCAGAGAAAATGGAAGCTCCAGAAAGGCAGCTGGCTGGACCTGATTATAAAATCCCAATATTTAACTTTTAATATATCATTGTTCCTTCCTGAATTACTATTTTGTGGTTATCTCTGTTATTGGCAAAAGTTTGTAAGTTATAGGTATATATAAACCTTGTTTATAAAAGTTTTCCCTAGCCCATAGCTTATTAATTGAGAAGCAATGTTGCTGAAAATTGTATCCTTAATTTTGATAGCACATTCCCAGAGGATCTCAAAGCACATTACAGATATTAATGAGTTCATTCTCACAACATCCCCCCCATATTGTATGATTATTATCCGCCCTCCCATATTGTATGATTAAAATACGACCACATATAGCATTGCTGTACCGTTGTTACATAAATGTGAGAAATCTTGTAAAAAGATGTTATGTAGGAGTTTGAAGAAAAAGTTATGGTTTCTTGAAAAAATTATCCCATTTGTATTCATGTATCATTTTGGTATCTCAAGTTATGAATATTGGCTATGTACCTGTATTTCAAATGTGTTTTCTCTGTAATTAGATCCACAAGGTAGTTTACATGTAATCTAGCTGCCATATTTTGAATGGACTATTCAAGTTGATGTCCCATCAACAAACACAGTGAGCCATAGAGGAAGTTTATCTCTATCCCTTGTGCTTTTCTGGGAACATTGTAAGCAGAATATAGATAATGGCACTTCCTATGATTTGCTGAGGCATGCGACTAGATCATGTGACCCTAAACACCATCTTGTCCCTGTACTTTTCTGCAAACTGTGCTGGGAGTTTTGTTTGAGACAATGAAGTTCCTTCCACGTGGCAGAAGCTATAAAAGGCTTAGGAAACATCTCTGTTTTGTCTCTTTTCTGTTCTGATCTCTGGACTATGGACTTGCATTACAACCAATGAACTTAAAACCTTTCAATCTTTTGAATGTTACCAGAGACATTACAAGCCATCAGTTTACTCCATCAGTGCTTCCAGCTTGATGCAAGAATTGTGCAATTATTGTATGCATTACTGTCTGATCATGGGATCCACCAAAGTAGACAGCGGTTCAGGGAAAAGATAAAGATTCATAGATTCCCAGGCTAGTAGGGACCATTATGATCATCTAGTCTGACCTCTTCTATAACAAAGGGCATAGACCATATCTTTAACAGAAAAAAAAATCCAATCTTGATTTAAAAATTGTCAGTGATGGAGAATCTACCATGACCCATTGTAAATTGTTCCAATTTTTAATTACCCTCCCCATTAAAAATGTATGCCTTATTTCCAAGTTGAATGTGTCTAGCTTCAATTTACAGCCATTGGATCATGTCATACATTTCCCTGCTAGATTGAAGAGCCCATTATTAGATACTTGTTCCCCATGTAGATACTTATAGACTGCAATGAAGTGAAAAATAAATCAAGCTTCTTTGACTCTATTTAGCTTAACAAAGAGAAGGTTAAGAGATGACTTGATAACAGTCTATCAATTCCTACAAATGGGAAATAAATATTTCATAATGGGCTATTCAGTTTGACAGAGAAAGCTGTGACATGCTTTAAGGTAAGCTACTGGACGGTGAAAAAATTTACAATTCCGAAATAACACAGTGCACATCTACACCACAAGCCTCTATTTCAAAGTAATGTTCATCTGGAGGACTTCTTACTCTGACTCATGGTAAACTTCATTTCACGAGGAGTAAGGGAAGTCAAAGAAAGTGTGATCTTCCTTCAACTTCCTGCTGGGTAGACAGTGCTAAAAGCTGAATTAAGCAATTTTGATTTAAGCTATGCAATCGACATAGCCGAAGTTGTCTAGCTTATTTTGACTTTAGCCCTGCTGTGTAGATGTGCTCCTTATGAGCTAGGGTGGGTATAGATTCAACACTTGCTTGCCCCTGAGGAAATAGAATCCTCTCTATCAGCTGTGAACAGCCACTCCAGAGAAGCCCAAAGCCCTGAATCACAGGATCTGTTAGGTGAGCACAGTGGGGTGACAAAGTCATATGTGAGAAAACCGGAGGAGGACACAGATTTTCAGAAAGGTAAAATAATAGTAGCAATGCATAAATAGGAAAGTATGTCAGGTGTGCAAAAGATTTGAAGAGAAATGCATTGTAGCCAAAGCCCTAACAAAATATAGACACTGCCACAGGGTTGAGCAGCATGTGAAGAACTTAAGAACATAAGAACGGACATCCTGGGCAGACCACAGGTCTATCTAGCCCAGTATTCTGTTTCCTGACAATGGGCAATGACAGATGCCCCAGAGGGAGGGAACACAACAGGTTAACTAATATGTGGAATCACCCTCTAGTTAGTGTCACAGCTGGTTTATTGAAGATCTTATGTTCTTCCATTCCTCATGAGTAATCTAGAAGTTTTCATAAAATAAAAATTCCAGGTGACCTATCACATTTCTGGCCAAGGCTAGCCTTCCTTTGCCTCTCCTGAAACTCACAAACCCTTGTTTATTTATCATTTCTTCTATTCTTATATGACAAAGAAAGATTCCCCTTATGTAGGTAGAATGTCTCCACTAGGAGGCCTAGATTGACTGTTTGTATTGGAATAATATGTTCACTGTTGGCCTGAGTCAGCTGACTGGGGTACACAGTGTATGCATTGCAGGGCTGTAAAACTGCAGTGTACAGCTTCAAATTTGGGTTGTGGTATAGGCTCTGGGACCGTCCAACTTGAGCCTGAACATCTACACTGAAGTTTTGTGTCCCATCAGTCTCAGTCCCACAATCTGGATTCAGCTGACACAGGCCAACAACAGATTTTTTTTCTAGTGTAGACATAACCTAATTGTTCTTTTGTCTACTCTAGGTGCTCCAATAAGACTACAACATGTAAGGATACTGAACACTGGAAAAAGTTTGACTTAGACACAACCATTACTTTCTTTCATCATGAAAATCTCATTCCATATGAAAAATGTCCTGTAAAAATGTCCCTCTTAATAAAGTGAAAATTTGGGGGAGTGCAATGGTTTTGACTGCTCACCAGTCTTTTCCGGGAATATACTTTATTCAGTTGTGAAGTCTAGCAGAAGCTAGCTAGTACAGTTCAGTAGCAAACAGAATGATAATTGACTTAAAAGTTGTAGTTCTGTATTTCTAGATACGACAAAAAGATATAAAACCACACTGCATTTCAAGGTTTGTTTGTGTTAGACACTTGGAGTCACCTTCAATTCAGTGAGGCAGGGAAAGATGCTAAGAGATCTCTTTATGAACCAAAATCTAAAGACATTGAAGACCAAGCAAGGAAGGGAAAGGGATTTTCCCCAACCCTGAACAGATTATCAGTATATTTGTAACAATCCTGGTTTGCCTGCTTCCACAGAACAATAGCAACATGCTTCTAGATCATTATTTCTTCTTTTATACTGTGGTTCTGGTGCTCATAGGACAGGTTTAGCTCCTCACACAGCTCCTGGAATGTTGTTTTCATCATATGAAAGTTCTGATCTACTACTCATTTCCCATAGTTCTATCACACTGCAGCCCTCATGCCTTCTCATGAATTTACCATTATAACTGCAGCTGTTTTGTCTGCTTAAGTAAGACCAAATTCTTTCTTGTTAAAGTGGTTTCCTTGTTTACAGCTTATTGTAGCTAAATGAATAAGATGGCAGCAAGTTATGTCAAGTCCCGTTCATTTGTAAGAAGAGATCAAAACTTTTAAGAATTCAAAATTCTGTGGTTTTTTTTTAAATTTTTGAATTGTGATAAAAATTGATGGAAAATTTGTAAACATTGTTTTTAGGTTTTGACCTGCTCTATTATATGAAAATCTGTTAAAATTGAATTTTGAAAGCAAATAACTTTTGCACAAAGTAAACATATTATGCAGAAAGTAAACATACCTTTTAAAAAGTTATAATTAAAAATTTTTTGCAGATATACAACCAGTCCTGAACTTTATTCACATGCATAATAACTGTAGAAACAGGCCCAAAAAGGGTGTAGATAGAATAATATCAAATAGATTGCATTAAAAGCATTTGCTTCTGGTTTTATGGCCCGTCAGCTTTCTTCCTGGAACAAATCTTAAAGGACACATTACAAATCTCCAAAAAAATGGGGATTTATAATCGACTGCAGCATCACAAATGGAACCACTGTAGCATTAAAATTTGTATGCCTTGTGATTCTCTTCACATTCCCCACTTGCTGTTTTTTAAATTGTGAGAATATTTATAATAAAAACAACACTCTAAACTAAGTAGATTTTAATGTTTTGGTAGCCTTCCTCCTCACAAGTTGTTCTTTTTTCAAGCAACATGACATTAAAATGATAGCAAAGACCTATGAGCCATGAACAGAGTCATAACGGTAGCTACATTTGTAGTTCAAATTAAGAAGGGTGACATAATCATCGTTAGAGCACAGTTTTGTAACTATACAAATCCACTTTATATTGAAGGGAGTTATTCTATAGAAAGCTCAATCTTTATCCCATAACCTTTTCAGAGAAAATAAGTTAGGCTTGTTGTGAAATACCCTAAATACAGTTCAAGTTTATAAGAAGAAGTGTCACCCCTTACCTTCTAAGATGGGGCCTTCTTCACATTGTTTGGCTGCTGTAGCTGCCAGCCTGAGATGCTCATAAATAACCTGAAGAAAATAAATCACTTCCAGCTGTGTCTTTGTGCATGCTGCATCCAGCCAGCCACACCTTTGCTCTTACCAACATTCTCTGTCTTTTAGGATGACTCCAATGCACCCTCAGTCCTAGATGTTCCCCCAGACTGTATGTCTTGTATTGCCCAGCCTTTTCCTGGATAAATAACCATATATAAAGTCCATCATTTTATTAACAGAAATTATATGCACACATCACATTACCTCAGATGAAGTTTTCCAAAAGCTTTCATTCAAACTGGATTAGATCAAACAAGACAACAAGTTTATTAGCTGCCGAGAGATAGATCTGAAGTGAGTACAAGTAATGAGGCATAAAAGTCAGAAATGATTACAAGAAAAATAAAGATAAAACATCACTGGTGCCTAATTTAACAATTTTTGTTAAATTCAAAGCAAAGCTTTCCTCGCCACATGCTCTCAGAACTCTCATTGATCAATCATCTTAACTCAGAGCCCCTTCTTCAGTTCAATGGCTGCTTCCCTTGACACTACTGATGCAGTGAATCAAAAAAGAAGAGGGAGAGAAAGACGGTAGTGTGTGCCAGGGTGTTGTTTCCTCACTTTTTACAGTCACCTCCCTTCTTGGAAAACATTTCCAGTTGCGATTCAGGAGCAGAAAGTCTATAATAAAGGATGTTCCCTGATGTTTTTCCACACCTGTTGGAGCTTCTTTTTGTTTCCCTCCTGTTTGATTACTCTGTTTCCTGCTGAAAGGCAAATTAAGCAGAACACAAATTCCTGTGTAGCCAATAATTTCAGTTTATTTTTCATTTATTGTACGATTATGATTAACTAAGATATTATATTCTACATAATCATCATAGGCTAAATAGAGTTAAATTGTAAGGATTATAGAAATGTAAGATTGATTAGTAGTTGGAATGGATAATTATGTATTAGCTATCTAAATAAGTACAGTTGAAATAAAAGGCCTGCAAAATTATAGCTTAGTCATATTAGGCTATAGAGTTAAGAAATGCTTAATTTAAGTAAGTGACCAAAGAATGAGCCCATGACACCAAATTATGGGAAAAAGATATATCAATGGCTGATATTGCAAAAAATGAACAGTAAACATATTTTTTTCTTATAGGTTACCCAATAGTCATATTTTTTGAACATGTATTCTAACGTTAGCATGCATTATGTGAAGAAATATTAATGAAGTATAAGCAGCAATGAGTTCGGTGGCAGCTTGAAGGCTAACAATTTTCTAATGTCATAAGCTTTTGTGAGCTGTGACTCACTTCATCAGACGCATGAAGGGGAAGAGAAAGAAAAAGAAAAAGAAACAGATAGTAGGGAAACAGAGAAGGCAGTGTTACCTCATAGTTAATGTCTCATCTCTGTATCCCTACTATATATTTCTTTTTTCTTTCACTTCATGCATATGATGAAGTGAGTTACAACTTATGAATGCTTATGCCATAGTAAAATTGTTAGCTTTTAAGGTGCTATTGGACTAATTGTTTTTGCTAAAACAGACTAACATGACACCCTCTGAAACCTGCAATGAGGCATATTTAGAAATACATTATAAAAAGGATGCCAAGATTAGGAAAACTGAGTTCACTATAGGAAACTCCAACAGGAACCATCCTTGTATTGATAAACAATACATAAGAGATTCCATCAAATCCTAACACTATTTAAGAGGATAAGTATAACTATAACTGTATGCTTAGGTAATCATAACTTTAATTGTAACTTTAATAAAACTTGTAAAACAAACTAGACCTTGTACTTGCAAATGTATTTGTAGTCACTACCCTAAGAGACTCTAAATGTGAAACAAGTAGCAGAGGTGACTTTTCATTCTATTAAGCTTGATACTGGAGCAACTGGAGCTGAACCCATGGTAGTGTAATATTACATTGCAAAATCACTTTAAAATAAGAAGCTAAATTTGTTTGAGACAGATGTGTTTGCCAACCTTAGTTTGGATTATTTGTCAAGATCACCACACAGTGGAATTTTATAACTTCAAAATGTTGACATATTTTATTTGAACAGTCAGTATTCACCAGTAAATTATGAGTTTTCAGATTATACTTTACAAGACATATTTTGTACAAAGATCATTACAATAGTATGCAGGGTGTGGGCATTGGGGTAGAGTCTGTATATTGAAAAGTTTATATGTGTAAGACAAGGGGATGCAGATATTGCAGAGGGAGGAAGCATTTATTTTCTCTCATCTATATATTTCTCTTGAAACAAGGGCTCTTCATTTGTACAGCCTACAGCTATTTTTTTTTCTTTTTGTCTTCCTGGCTTAGTCTTGTACCTTGAACATTTCAGTACTGGTTCGTGCTTAACTAAGGACATGTGTAGACTACATCCATCTTTCGAAAGAAGGATGTAAATTAGACAGATTGAAATTGCAAATGAAGCCGGGATTTGAATTTCCCGTGCTTCATTTGCATAATGGCAGCCCCGCGTTCTTTCAAAAATGGGTATTTTAAAAGTGAAACCTCTGTCTAGACGCGCTTCTTTTGGAAAAAAAACCTCCTTTTTCGAAAGATCCTGTAAACCTCATTTTTTGCAAATTTGCCATTATGCAAAATCCCGGCTTCATTTGAAATTTCGATCTGTCTAATTTACATCCCTATTTTGAAAGAGGGATGTAGTCTACAAATAGCCTAAATGTTATGGATCTCATGAAGTAACTGATTTGAAAATGATGAGCTGTATCATTTTACTAATCACTAAACGGTCACAGTTTCTTCGAATAAATTTACACAAATATCAGTCAGTAAACAGTGTCTTTCCTATAAGCACTGTATCCCTCCTGGTGTCACTGCTTATTTAGGGACAAATGCAGGGCTTCACTGGAGACAGTTAGTGGCACCACGCCCAGCTGGACATACTGAGACTCCAGATGGAAAATTCACATGGCCACAGAGACCAGGTTATAACAAATGTTTTACTACAGGTACAAGTAAATTCCATCGGGCCCTATGAGCGTGCATATATTTCTTCAGTCTGCAAGAACTAAATTGGCATAATCTGCTATCCAATTAATAACTCCATTCTTCATATTCTACCTATTTGACAGACTCCTTCCTTCTCACCTATTAGATAATAAGCCTAAATCCCAGAACAAACACAACCATAAATGTATGCTTTAGCCAAACTAAGTAAATAGATTAAAAAAAATCACAAACAATACGTGCAGCTCATTGCTGCTTTGGAGATGGATACAGACATGGCATCTGATAGGGTATGTCTACACTTGCAGACTAATTCAAACTGGGGCTTCCAATGTAGGCATTCGGAATTGCAAATCAAACCCCGGGTTTAAATATCCCGCACTTGATTAGCATCTTCCTGGCCAGGCGCCATTTTTGAAATTTACAAGCCCGAAGTAACTGCCCGCGTCTACACATTGCAGTGAAATG
The DNA here is from genome assembly GCF_052426305.1 of Pelodiscus sinensis. Taxonomy (NCBI): domain Eukaryota; kingdom Metazoa; phylum Chordata; order Testudines; family Trionychidae; genus Pelodiscus; species Pelodiscus sinensis. The sequence continues at coordinate 225,691,254 of NC_143052.1, forward strand.
GGTGTTTGAAATAAAGCCCTATTTCAAACTACCTGTTAAACCTCATTGCAGGAGGAATAACAGGTAGTTTGAAATAGGGCTTTATTTCGAACACCCGTTTCACTGCCGCGAGTAGACACGGGCAGTTACTTCAGGCTTGTAAATTTCAAAAACGGCGCCCAGCCAGAAAGATGCAAATCAAGCATGGGATATTTAAATCCTGGGTTTGATTTGCAATTCTGAATGCCTACATTTGCAGCCCTTGTTCGAATTAGGCTGCAAGTGTAGACATACCCATATTGAAAACAAATGCACTACATTTGTAAACACAGGCAAACCATGGTGATTATATAAACTACTTTTAGAGTTTAATTTAGGAAAATCTGTGTGAAGGAGCAAGAATCCCATGTGAAGGAGATTTTTCTCAAACGAGCAGAGGACATGCTTTTAAACTTCCAGAACATGTGTATTCATCCTCCTAATGCTTGTGAATCCCAAGAGATCTGGCTGAGGTTATCAGCAAGTCCTTCACATGTCCTTCTGGCTTTGCTATATCTTTCTCAGAGTTCTTCTAGTAGTAATCACCCTCATGCTGCAAGGTCCTCTCTCATCATTTATTTCCCGGGAACATCCTCAACTGGGATTTCCACAGCATGGAGGGAGTGCAGCACACTAGCATGATTCCTAACTCAGCTTTGCCTATCTCATTCCTATCCAATTTTCCACCACCCACTCACCCATCAACAATGAGCTATAGAATCCAATACCTGTGGAGGAGTTTTGTGGTTTCCAAGGACATAGAAGGGATGAGGCCACAGAAGAAGTTTGTATCATTTCTAGGTTCTGTAATGTAGGAAACAATGTGGACCTTTAGTTTTAACTCACACTGTCCATAGAGTAAGCAGAAGGGAAGTAGTAAAGTTTCCAGTGAATTAAAACTATGGGAGCTATTTACATGTCACCCTAAGAACTTTATGTAAGGTGCCATCTGCTGGAACATAAATCTTCACACCCTGGGATTGTTAATGTGACACAGAGCTACATCCAGGGAGAACTGTAGGGAATAGTGATAGAAATGTAGCCGTGTTAGTCTGGTGTAGCTGAAACAAAAAACAGGACTATGTAGCACTTTAAAGACTAACAAGATGGTTTATTAGATAATGAGCTTTTGTGGGCCAGACCACTTCCTCAGATCAAATAGTGGAAAAAAATTGTTACAACCATATATACCAAAGGATACAATTAAAAAAATGAACACATATGAAAAGGACAAATCAAATTTCAGAACAGAAGGGGGACGGGGGGAAGGTAAATGTCTGTGAGCTAATGATATTAGAGGTGATAATTGGCAAAGCTATCTTTGTAATGGGTAAGATAATTAATGTCTTTGTTTAAACTTATGCGTAAAGTGTCAAATTTAAGTATGAATGACAGTTCAGAAGATTCTCTTTCAAGTGGGAATAGGTGATTTTTCTTCTAATAGCATCTGAAGGTATATGAAATAGACTTCAACCTCTGTGCCTCGGAATTAATCCAGGAACACCTGTGGTTTGGACACTGGCCGGGGAGGAGGAAGTGGCTCTGTGTGCTGCCCCTCTCCCTTCTCCTAGCTGGGAGATGTCAATACAGAGCATTTCCAGGTGCTTCCCCCCATCACTCCTATAGCAGTAGAAGTAGTGCCTGGGAGGGATAAGGAGCATGGAGCCACATTTTCTTGATACTCAGAAATGGGGTACCAAGTAAGCATCTCACCCACTTACCCACACTCCCAAAGCCCCATACCCACCCCACCCCATCACGCACCCTCCCACCTTCTTAGACCCCTCACCCCCATCCATCCCCAGCATGCTCCTGCACCCTTTCTCTCTCAGAAGTTGACTTTGTTTACTCTTCATTATGGTGAACACCCATGGTCCGGAAAATTCCATAATCCAGCATAGCCTATTTCCTACAGTTGCTGATGTAAAGGTGTTCAAGTGTAATGAATGGAATTTTACCCTTCTTATAACAAAAAAACTTGGGGACATCTAACAAAATAAAAAGCAACAGATACAAAACCGATACAACTGTTTTTCTATAATTTGTACTAATCTGTGGAGATTACTGTCACAGGATAGCAGTGAGGCAAATAGTTTACTAAGGTAGGATCAAACATATATATGAACGATAAATACAGTGACAATAGCAAAGATAAGAATTCACAAGGAATATTAACTTCCAGTGTCATAATATAAATAATTCTACGAATAGTTTTAGGAAGAAACTTCCGTCCATAGTCTTATGATAGCAAAATAATCCATTGTGGGTGTTTTTATGGCTTCTTCTAAAGTACCTGTGATTGGCTGATGTTACTGACAAACTACGGAAGTAAGCAGACCCTTGGTTTTATCCAGTATAGCAATTTCTGTGGCTATATCTACAATACTGGTTAGGCATCCAGGTAACATGTCTGCTCTTCCACTTTTTTTTGCAGAGCACAATTTGCGTACCTTTTTCAGATTAGATCAGGGTAGTCTTGACATAGCCTGCATGTGTTTCTTATATTCTTAATCCCTTTAGGCATCTGCCAGTCTATCTGTCCATCCAGATATTTTTATGTCTGGATCACTACAATATTTGAAGATATCTTCTCTAAATCTTCTCAATTTTTTCCTTACTTTCCTGTGTTGGTCCACTTTAGTTCAGCATATGGCATTCTATGAATAGTCTGACTTTTAAAATTTGCTAAACAATTATGGAATATAGGATGCAGTTTCTGTTCTACAGCTGTCTAAATCTGCATATTTCTTTAACTTTTCTGTTTCCAGCAACTTAAATTACGGATAACTGAAGTTCTTTACTATTAACAATTTTTCCTGAGACAGGTCTAATTTTTGTTTTAGTTACTTCATTTCTCTGTTACATTAGAAATAAGGTCAACCTGCAGACCTCACAGATATATGTCAGCTTCCTAGATCTGCTTAAATGGATAGAAATTGCAATTTATTTTTATATTTCTTTTGGGATAAGTGTCAAAAGCTCTGGCTCCCAGCCCCAATCTCCAAAATAAGACAGATCTGTTAAAATATTCTAATTCATATTTCAGTTAAACTTTTCCTTGACTTTGCTGAGGCTCATTAATTAAAAAGCTAACATCTATTTTCTGACTTAGTAGCTTCATAGCAAGGCTTTAATTAGCTACCTACTGACATTCTGAAATCCAACACTCCGGTCATCTGAAGAAGTGGGCTGTGCCCCTGAGGCTCATGATACCATCTACATGTTTTGTTAGTCTTTAAAGTGCTACCAGACTATTTGTTGTTTTTTAAGTTTTGCCTATTACAGACTAACTTGGCTACCCCCCTGAAGCTTTTGAAATTTAATAGTAACTATTGGGAACACTCTGAAATGTTATATATGTTTCAGAGATAACCCAGCAAAACAAACAAGCAAAAATTGGAAACCAACATTGTTGCAACTGATAAGAAACATTCAGACGGAATGTGTTAAAATGTCTTTGAAATAATTCCCATTCAAATGTAACTGTAGAACCCTTGGCAACAGAAATACACCTTTAGATATTTGTTTTAAATGCAAAGCGTCTGTGTGTATATGCGTGTGTATGTGTCTGTGTGTGTGTAAATAAAATAGTCTGGGAATTAACTGTTATCTTGTGAATAAGAGACGGAATCCCAAACCAGTTAATAGCAAACATTTTGACAATGATACTCTACTGTACGTCTACAGTGACTCTAGAAAGGACTAGGGAACAATTTTACTTAAGCTCCCTGTGAGGCTGCATCTACGCATCACCCTAAACTTGAAATAAGATATACAATATGCGCTACACAAATTAAATATCTTATTTTGATTCTATTTTGAAATAGCTTATTTTGAAATTTGGTGCATCTACACAGTGCCAAATTTCAAAATAATGCACTATTTCAAGACATCCCTTAACCGAGGGTTACAGGGATGCTGAAATAGCGCACCCGTTATTTGGAAAAATATTTTAAAATATTGGGCAGCTTGTTAAGCTGTGGAATAGCTATTTTGAGATACTTCCTGTATCCCAAAATAGCTGTGCTATGTAGATGCACCCTGAATGGCTAGCAGAATGAATAAACATATACAGGCAGTCCCCAGGTTACGTACAAGATAGGGACTGTAGATTTGTTCTTAAGTTGAATCTGTATGTAAGTTGGAACTGGCATCCAGATTCAGCCACTGCATACAGATTCAACTTAAGAACCCCAGGCATCCCCAAGTCAGCTGCTGCTGAAACTGATCAGTGGCTGATTCCAGGAAGCCTGGGGCAGGGGCTTCCTGTAGTCAGCCACTGGTCAGTTTCAGCAGCGGCTGACTTGGGGACACCTGGGGCAGAGCAGCTGGGGTGCTGCTGGGTTGGTCCAGTAGCGCCGCTGCTCCTCGGCACTACTGGACCAACCCAGCAGCACTCCAGCTGCTCTGCCCCAGGTGTCCTGATTCAGCCGCTGCTGAAACTGATCAGCAGTGGCTGAATCAGGACTCCTGGGGCAGAGCAGCTGGGGTGCTGCCGGGTTGGTCCAGTAGCGCCAAGGAGCGGTGCTGCGGGACCAACCGGCAGTGCCCCACCTGCTCTACCACAGGCCCGGGGCTTTGCTCCACGTCTCCCTAGTCTGCTGGTGGGGCACTGAGCAAAGCCAGGGAGGACCCAGGCGGGACCGCGGAGCTGATCTGGAAGCGCCGTGATCCCGCCCGGGTCCTCCTTCGCTTTGCTCAGCGTCTCCCTGGTCTCCAAAGGTCTCCAGGGAGACGCTGAGCAAAGCGGAGGAGGACCCAGTCAGGATCACGGCGCTTCCAGATCAGCACCGCAGTCCCGCCCGGGTCCTCTGCGGCTTTGCTCAGCATCTCCCTGGTCTGCAGACCCCCTCCTCCCCCCCAGCAGACCAGGGAGAGGCAGAGCAGCTTTTCTCGCCCCGGAGAATGGGGGCGGCGGGACCGGGCATCCGCCGCTCCCATCGTCCGGGGCGAGAAAATCCCCGTTCGTATCTGCGGATCCGACATAAGTTGGATCCGCGTAACTCGGGGACTGCCTGTTACTGGGAAATGGGAGGAAGGGAAAAGTAGGTGGTGTTGCCTTTACATACTGCATTGGTGATTCTTCTGCTGAAATAACCTGTGCATTTTCTAATGCCCACACTTCAGAAAAGGATGTTGAAAATTGGGGAGGTTTCAGAGTAGAGTTATGAAAAGATCTGTCTATGAATGTAGAAATATAAACAAACTACTTAGATTCTACCCTACTGCCTATGTAATGTCTGTTGGGAAATGTGTCCTTTCTCTCCAAAAGGAAAATTTTAATGAAGTGATGGGTTTCCTGCCTTGTTTAATGCCTTCATGAACAATACTCTGGCAGCAACAAATACAAACTCCGACCTTTTCACACAGTCCATCTTTACACGTACTCTTGTGATAAAGGGAAAGAGTAGTCTTCAATCCCTGCTGTAAATTCTGCAGTGAGTCTGCTCTAGTGTGATGGAAGATATTGAAGATGGAGTCGAACACTCATTTTGTAATTTGACAATTAAACCAGCTACGCTTATAGTAGTGAGCTCTTCCTGTAACTGGGAAATTAGGTCTTTACAGTGCAATGTATTGATTCACCATACATTTTTTCCTGATATGAGTTTAAATCTACAGACTAACGTGGCTACACCTCTGAGACTTTTTTCCTAATATAGTTATCATAGACACAAAATCTTTGTCATCATCTTTGTCACCACTACTAAGTTTTCAGAAAACTTGCGGGTTCAAAGGTACACCAACCTTTGGTTACCAACTACAGGTTATTTTCTACTACATACTGAAAGCCATTTGTGTTTTTCTAAAAAAAAAAACAGACTCACAGTATGGGCTTATGAAAAATCACATCATGCCAAAATACAAAATTAATTTTTTTAATGACCTGTAGAGAAACATACCTACTTTCAAATTGACAGGGTTTTATTTTTTTGCAGCTTTTAAATATTTGATGCTTAGATTCTTCTAAATATGATTTGTAAATACTATGATTTGTTTGTTCAATGAATGATATGATCTCTAACTGAAGAAGACAGCTCTTTAATTTGAAGCAAAGGTACATAAATGCCCAAACAACTCTGTCCAAAGCAATTTACAAATACGGGAACCACATTTTCCACCTGGTTGCACCTTATCACCCAAGTTTTATTTGATGCTATAAATAGAGCTAACAAGTTATAAAATGGGAGACTGGTTTTGTCAAATCTGCCCACAACATATTCAATCAATGCTCTCTACTTCTTGGAAGCATCCCCAATGGGAAAAGCTACCGGAATTCCTGAGTTACTTGATAGAAAGAGGCACATTACCAACTTCTGCCAAGTAAAAACAATAAATCACAGAATCATAAAATCATAGAATGCTAGAATTGGAAGGGACCTCAAGGGATCATCAAGGCCAATCCTATGCCTTCACAGCAGGACCAAGCATTGTCTAGATCATCCCAGATAGATGTTCATCCAACCTGTTTTTAAATATCTCTAGTGATGGAGATTCCACAATCCCCCTACACAATTTATTCCAGTGTTTAATCAACCTGACAGTTAGGAGGTTTTTCCTAGTGTCCAACCTAAACCTCCTTTCCTGCAATTTAAGCCCTTTGGTTCTTGTCCTATCATCAGAGTCCAAAGAGAACAATTTTATCTGTCCTCCTTGTAACACCCTTTGAGATATTTGAAAACTACTATCAAGCCCCCTCTCAGTCTTCTCTTTTCTAAAATAAATAAGCCCAATTCTTTCAGATTTCCCTCATAGGTTATGTTTTTTAGACTTGTAATTATTGTGGAAGAAAACAAGTCCTCCCTCTTCGTTTGTAAGCAACAAGTGAGGCAGTTTATTTTGAGCAATTGCAAGGGAAGGTTGCAGTCGGACAGGGAGTCTTCCTTCATTAGGCAGATCTTCAAAATACAAGCAGTAAAAGACAAGTATATATACTCTCCCATTACATACATCAATGGCTAATGGTCATCTCTTTGTTTATACAATACTCTCTCCAGAAGCAACCATATCTTAAGGTTCTCGTTGGAGTCAGCATTCCCACCATATCTCCGAAAGCGAGGTGAAGAAAGCGTCTCTTACCAATCTCACGTAGTTTAGGGATAGGGTTAGCCTGTCTTTTGCTCTATTGCTAACAAACCCGAGATGGCTGCACACAAATCCCCTTTTTCCCTTTCCCTGCTTCTACATCATTTTTGTTGTTCTTCTTTCAACTTTCTCCAATTCCTCCACATCTTTTTTGAAATGTGGTGCCCCAAATTGGACACAATACTCCAACTGAGGCCTAATCAGTGCAGAGTACAGCAGAAGAATGACTTCTTTTGTCTTGCTCACAACACTCTTGTTAATGCATCCCAGAATCATGTTTGCTTTTTTTGCAACAGCGTTACACTGTTGACTCATATTTAGTTTGTGGTTCATTACAACCCTAGTTCCCTTTCTCCAGTACTCCTCCCTAGACAGTTGCTTCCCATTCTGTATGTGTGAAACTGATTGTTCCTTCCTAAGTGGAGTATTTTGCATTTGTCCTTATTAAACTTCATCCCATTTACCTCAGACCTCAGCATGTGTAATCCTTCCCAGCTTGATATCATCTGCAAACTTAATAATCATACTCTCTATGCTAATATCTAAATCTTCGATGAAGATATTGAACAGAGTCGGTCCCAAAACAGACACCAGCAGAATCTCAATTGTTATGTCCTTCCAGCATGATTGTGAACCCATTAATAACTACTCTCAGGGGGTATGTCTATACTACCCCCCTAGTTCGAACTGGGGGGGTAATGTAGTCATACGGAGTTGCAAATGAAGCCTGGGATTTGAATTTCCTGGGCTTCATTTGCATAAAGCCAGCCGGCGCCATTTTTAAATGCCGGCTAGTTCGGACCCCGTGCCGCGTGTAGCCGCGCGGCACGGACTAGCTAGTTCAGATTAGGCTTCCTAATCCGTGAACGAGGTGTACAGCTAGTTCGGATAAGGAAGCCTAATCCGAACTAGCTAGTCCGTGCCGCGTGTAGCGGCGCAGCACGGGGTCTGAACTAGCCGGCATTTAAAAATGGCGCCGGCTGGCTTTATACAAATGAAGCCCGGAAAATTCAAATCCCAGGCTTCATTTGCAATTCCGTATGACTACATTACCCCCCCTAGTTCGAACTAGGGGGGTAGTGTAGACATACCCTGAGAATGTTTATCCTGCCAGTTATGCACCCACCTTATAGTAACCCCACGTAAGTTCTATTTCCCTAGTTTGTTAATAAGAAGGTCACATGAGACCATATAAAATGCTTTACTAAAAGTATACCATGTACACCACTTCTCCCTTATCCACAAGCTTTACAATCCTATCAAAGAAAGCTATCAGTGTGGATTGATATGATTTGTTTTTTACAAATCAATGCTAGCTGTTACCTATCACCTTATTATCTTCCAGTTGTTTGCAGATGAATTCCTTAATCACTTGCTTCATTATCTTCCCTGGCACAGATGTTAAGCTGACTGGTCTGTAGTTTCTTGGGTTCTTATTTCCTTTTTTATGGATGGGTACTATATTTTCCCTTTTCCAGTCATCTGATATCTCTCCTGATTGCCATGACTTTTCACAGATCATAGCTAAAGTCTCAGATACCTCCTCTCTCAGCTCCTTGAGTATTCTTGGAAGCATTTCATCAGGCCCTAGTGACTTGAAGACATCTAACTTTTCTAAGTAATTTTTAACTTGTTCTTAAAAAAAAAAATTCTATAACTTCCCGATTTCCATTAACATCCACTATGTTAGGCATCCCGTCACCATCAAACTTCTTGGTGAAAACTGAAACAAAGAAGTCATTAACCACCTCTGCCATTTCCAGTTTCCTGTTATTGTTTCTCCCTTTTCATCGAGTAACGGGCCTACCCTGTCTTTGGTCTTCCTCTTGCTTCTAATATCACATGAAGAATATCTGCAGTGAAAAATCAGTCAGAGGCCACACACAAGTGATGTGGGCCCCAACTGTAAAGGAGAATTACACTCCCCACATTCCCATCCCACACCAGACCCTAGGGAGGCCAAGGGCCTAGGTTAGTAGATGTTGTGCCTCCAGCCCCACAGAGGGATAGTGAGGGAGGCTGGAATCCCAGCAAAGGTTCCCCAATGCTGGGAGAAGGGGAGCCTTGAGGGCCAGATGCAGGCAACCTAGGGGAAACATGTGGCCCCCAAGCCTTAGGTTCCCCACCCCTGCACTAAAGGTTTCAGTGATCACAGCTCTGTATTGTTATAGAACAGCAAGTTAGAAATTATACTGTAAAAATGTTCAGTAGAAACTGTAAACTTCAAACAAGTATTAGGTTGCTGAATGCACCACTGGAAGATGCTCCATTACTATGACAGAATGAGAATCTATGTAGAATCATAGAACACTAGGACTGGAAGGGACCTCGAGAAGTCACTGAGTTCAGTCCTCTGCCCTCACAGCAGGACCCAGTACTGACTACACCATCCCACATAGTGTCTATTTAACCTGCTCTTAAATATCTCGAGAGATGGAGATTTCACAACATCCCTAGGCAACTTATTCCAGTGTTTAACCACCCTGAAAGGCAGGAAGTTTTTCCTAATGTCCAGCCTAAACCTCCCTTGCTGCAGCTTAAGTCCATTGCTTCTTGTCTTATCCTCAGAGATCTAGGAGAACAGTTTTTCTCCCTCCTCCCTGTGACACCCTTTTAGATACCTGAAAACAGCTATCATGTCCCCTCTCAGTCATCTCCTTTCCAAACTAAACAAGCCCAATTCTTTCAGTATTCCTTCATAGGTCATGTTCTCTAGCCCTTTAATCATTCTTCTTGCTTTTCTCTGGAACTTCTCCAATTTCTCCACATCTTTCTTGAAATGTGGTGCCCACAACTGGACACAATACTTCAATTGAGGCCTCATCAGCACAGAGTAGAGCAGAAGAATGTGTCTTGTGTCTTGATCACAACACCCCTGTTCATGTATGCTAGAATCTTGCTTGCTTTTTTTTGCAACGCTGTCACACTGTTGACTCATAGTTAGCTTGTGGTCCACTATGACCCCTAGATCCCTTTCTGCAGTCCTCCTTCCTTGTCAGTCGCTTTCTATGCTTTAAGTGTGAAATAGATTGTACCTTCCTAAGTGGAGTGCTTGCATTTGTCCTTATTAAACTTCATCCTATTTATCTCGGACCATTTCTCCAGTTTGTCCAGATCATTTTGAACTATGACCCTATCCTCCAAAGCAGTTGCAATGCCTCCTAGCTTTGTTAGAATAGAACAGAATAAATAAAAAAAAACACCTGAACCTTCAAAATTTTTCCTTTAAGTCAAATTATATTGTAAATGCTTTTGAAGCACCAGAGTTTGCTTTCATATACCAGTGTAGTTATAATCACTTTTTAAAAATGTATTTTACTGATACTGATCAACATAAATATAATCTCATTTTATTACTTGATGTGTTTATCCATCTGAACATTATTAACTACAGTATTTCTTATTTTACACATCTTTAAGTGTTCTTCCCTTCCTCTCCATTGTATGCCCCAAAAGTGTACCAAAGGGTTAAACTTACAAAACAGTACTATTTAATACATCTCCTTTCAGAATAGGAAACTGAGCACTCCAGAATATTTTGTTATAATTGTATATATGCTAAAGCATTATAAGCTTGTATTTATAGGAAACATTTTAATTATAATAATTGAGGTTGACATTCCTTCCACTTTACTTGCTAATTCATAAAAGGAAAAAATACTTACAGTATGCTGTGGACTTTAATACAGTTAAATATACTCATAGTCTTCTTTCTTTAGCAACATGAATTACTAATAGAATACTGAAGAATATAATTGCTATCTTTCTTTCTACATGAACTACCAATTAATACTAACAGGTTTCTATCATGTGGTTATGCTAAGTATATAAATGAAATATCTTTACAGAACATTACATACAGGCTACATCTAGACTGGCATGATTTTCCACAAATGCTTTTAACGGAAAAGTTTTTCCATTAAAAGCATGTGCAGAAAAGAGCGTCTAGATTGGCACGGATGCTTTTCCACAAAAGCACTTTTTGCGGAAAAGCGTCCGTGCCAATCTAGACGCGGTTTTGCGCAAGAAAGCCCTGATCGCCATTTTCGCCATCGGGGCTTTTTTGCGCAAAACAATACTGCATTGTCTACACTGGCCCTCTTGCGCAAAAGCATTTGTGCAAGAGGGCTTTTGCCCGAATGGGAGCAGCATAGTATTTCCGCAAGAACACTGACAATCTTACATGTCAGTGTTCTTGCGGAAATTCAAGCGGCCAGTGTAGCACTTGCTTTTGCAGAAAAACTTGCCAGTCTAGACGCAGCCACACAGTATAGCTATCAATTTTGTAAGGCAACACTGGTTTGATCTATCTATCTATCTATCTATCTATCTATCTATCTATCTATCTATCTATCTATCTATCTATCTATCTATCTATCTAAAGTGCAATGAAAAGAAGACATGACATAGGTATTTCTCAACTTCAGAGCGTGAAGAAAGTATTTTACTTGAATTACTGGTAATATGATAGTATAGCTTTGTAGTATTATGTATTGATTATGTCATGGTTTGGGTTCTGAAGACCCTATTGCAAGAGAGTTTGAAGTGCCTAGGAAACTTCCATTGATTTTAAGATGCTTTGAATTTGGTTTTATATGGGAGTGCCTGCTCTATTTGATTCCTCATTTTGAATTTTGTTATTATGCTGGCCCAGATTTCAGATGCAAGATTAATAAAAGAAAGAAGATAAATGTTAGCCTTATGTTTGTGCATGCTGTAGGTTCATGTCTGAGCACACATGGCTGTGAGGAACAGTATGAGTGCACTCACTCTATTTTCACCTCCCCAAAACTGCCAAAGCTCAAAGGAGAGATCCTGTGATATGGCAAGGGACCAGTTGACAGATTCCATGTTTTTACTACATACATTCCTGACTTTGTTAATCCATATCTCATCTAGATTACTTCTGACTATTGTTTATAATGTGTGCCGCTGTAAGGAGCAGCTGCCAGCATGACTAAGGATTGACATCTTTCAGGGTGGGTTAACCACACTGGAGTTCACATTAAGGATGCTAAAGCCTTTATGATTTTTACTTCTTAATACAACAGACTCACTATGTGACTTTTCTACTGCAATAGAAATGCATTTTTCAGTCTGTTGACAGTTGCTTTGAGAGAAGTGGTATGAATATACAGCTTACACAGAGCGCAGAATAGGCCAGAATAATAATGGCATTCACAATAAAGATTCAGCACTAGAGCCACAAAGGGGTTTATGCACATATCTGCTATTTTAGGTATTTGAGTTCATTGTTTAAGCACCATTGAAACTTCCTCCAAACCTTGAGGCATTCAGATGCTGTCTCATCCTGTAGATGCCTAATTTACTCCTGACAAAGTCCCCATGGCACCTAAATTCCCAATGAGGGGCATATGAAAAATCACTTAAATGTTCATGCTGCTGAGCTGCTTGTTGCTTTATGTCTAAATCCCAGTAGTATTCTAGACATTCTCCCACTTATCTTGCCCTAGTCTAACAAGCATTTTCAGAGCATGCCTACCAGCAGAAAAAACACCCAAAGATGACCAGATCAGATAGCTGCGTGTAAGTCCAATAGGGTATGTCTACACTTGCTTCCTAGTTCTAATTAGGGATGCAAATGTAGCCGACTGAAATTGCGAAAGCAGTGGGGATTTAAATATCCTGTGCTTCATTAGCATAATCTCGCCCGTGCACTATTCCACTCACCAGCTGATTCGAACCAGGAAGTGCACGCCAGGCTGCAGTAGTTTGAATCAAACCCCTTGGTTCGAACTAATGTTACTCCTCATTTTTTGAGGAGATTATGCTAATGACGTGCGGGATATTTAAATCCCCGCTTCATTAGCAATTTCGGTTGGCTACATTTGCATCCCTAGTTCAAACTAGGAAGCAAGTGTAGACGTACCCATAGTGTATAAGTTAGGGCAGTTTTCATGCCCCTACTTTGATTTGGAACTTGGGAGTATCCTAACCACCAGAATATTGAGTATTCTGTGGTGGGTTTCTTACATGTGAAAATATATTTTGAATGGCCATTGGGCCAGTCATTGTAACACTGGGCCAAAATATTCTTTGTGGATCTAATTCTTGGGCCAGATTTATAGAAATGTTGAGCATTCACAGGTGTAACTGAAGTCAACTGAAGGTGTGTTTTGGAAATATAAAGTGCTACAAAAATGCTAAGTTTTCTGACAAATCGGACCCTAGGTATTTCTACTTGGGTATTCAAAATTAATAGATCATTTTGACCATATTCTCTCTTGTCTCAGTACTCCAGAGCTACGTCTATATTGGCATGAATTTCCGAAAATGCTTTTAATGGAAAAGTTTTCTGTTAAAAGCATTTTCGGAAAAGCACGTCTAGATTGGCAGGATGCTTTTCCGCAAAAGCACTTTTTGTGGAAAAGCGTCCGTGCCAATCTAGACGCGGTTTTCCGCAAAGAAGCCCCGATCGCCATTTTCACGATCGGGGCTTTTTTTGCGGAAAACAGTACTATGCTGTCTACACTGGCCCTTTTGGGCAAAAGTCTTTCGGAAAAAGACTTTTGCCCGAACGGGAGCAGCGTAGTTTTTCTGGAAAAGCACTGATGATTTTACATGAGATTGTCAGTGCTTTTCCAGAAATTCAAGTGGCCAGTGTAGACAGCTGGCAAGTTTTTCCGGAAAAGCATTTGCTTTTCCGGAAAAATTTGCCAGTCTAGACACAGCCCAAGTGTAAAATGGAGGGTGCAGAGGATAAAATGAATAATACCATCCATTTTCACATGCATGTTGTGAAGATAAATTTATTAATTGTTGGGAATCTCTCAGATACATTATAAAAAAAACCATGAGGAAATTGTTAATTTTCTATTCACTCTAGGGTTAAATGTTGCATGTTAAATGACAATTGAAGCCCTGTGTGGGAACACTGAATAACTTTCCAGTCACTGAATGAAAGCAGGGGTCTGTGAAAAAATGCTAAGTGCTCATATAAGATTGCCATAATTTGTACAAAAGGACTGAAAAAAAGTGTACACATTTAACTTTAATCTGATCATTCCTAATCTGAATGCATAACATTATTAACTCCTGGGAGAATTCTGCACTAAAAAACTTTAAAATGTGAATTTGTTTTTAAAAAATGAGCATGCAATATTTCAAAATTCTTCATATTTTGTTAAAGCCAGTTTCAATTGATTGGTAATTTATTTCAAATTACTTGCCAGCAAATATATCTGGAACTATACAGAAAAAAAATATTCAGGAAATGTTTTTGACAACTAGATTCCTGACCAGGTATATTAATGCAACATTGAGTACTTATTTTAAATTATAATATATAGAAATGCATTTCCTGCATGCCTCAGAAGCAACATACAGTCTTGGGGAAGTCAATGGTAACAGAAGAGCTAAGGGAGAGGAAGGAGCCTAGAAGTTTGAACCTAGAGGATTATTAAGTGTGGCTGGGAGAATTATGAAGTACTATCTTTTTGGAGACAAGGACTATTAGGGTGCGTCTACATTGCATCATTATTCTGAGATAACTAGAGTTATTTCGAAGTAACAATGCAAGCATCTACACAACCATTCTGTCATTTTGAAATAATTTTGAAATAATGGACAGCTTATTCCAAAATCTGTAAACCTCATTCTACGAGGAATAACGCCTATTCTGAAATAGCTATTTCAAAATAAGGCATGTGTAGACCTTCAACTTCTGCTATTTTGAAATAGTCCCTCACCAGGTCTACTCTAAATAGGGGCTCTAAATTGAGATAGCACATCTACATTAGGGAAGCCTGCCTCAGACTAATGTTGAGGCTTCCCTGCAGTGTGGATGTGCTATTTCAAAATAAGCTATCTTGGAGTAACTATTCTGGAATAGCTTATTTTGAAGTAAGCATGTAGTATAGATGAACACTGAGGGTATGTCTACACTACCCTCCTAGTTCGAACTAGGAGGGTAATGTATGCATACCGCACTTGCTAATGAAGCCCGGGATTTGAATTTCCCGGGCTTCATTAGCATAAGCGGGGAGCCGCCATTTTTAAATCCCCGCTGCTTCGAACCCCGTGTGGCGCGGCTACACGGGGCTCGAACTAGGTAGTTCGGACTAGGGTGCCTATTCCGAACTACCGGTACACCTCGTTTCACGAGGAGTACCGGTAGTTCGGAATAGGACCCTAGTCCGAACTACCTAGTTCGAGCCCCGTGTAGCCGCGCTACACGGGGTTCGAAGCAGCGGGGATTTAAAAATGGCGGCTCCCCGCTTATGCTAATGAAGCCCGGGAAATTCAAATCCCGGGCTTCATTAGCAAGTGCGGTATGCATACATTACCCCGCTAGTTCGAACTAGCGGGGTAGTGTAGACATACCCTGAGGGAGCTGGGGAGCCCCCAAGGCAGATCCTAAATGACCCAGAGTCCCAATCACTTAGCTACATGTGCCCTCTCCCTATATTTCCCTCCCATCCCCACGGGGTCCTGGAGCCTCCATCTCATTCAGCCCCTGGCTCAGTACTGCCACACCATGAGCTCCTGAGCCCATGCCCACTAGCCCCTTTGAATACGAGTCCTAGCTCCCCATCAGATCGATATACCACTCTGGCTATGTCTACACTACAGATTTTTTTTTTCAGAAAAACGACTGTTTTTCTGAAAAAACTTCACTTACGTCCACACTGCAATCACGTTCTTTTGGCAAAAAAATTGGAAGAAGAGAGGGGTTTTTCTGACATTGGTAAACCTCTTTCTATGAGGAAGAAGCCTTTTTCCGAAAGAGCTCTTTTGGAAAAAGGCGCATGTGGATGGGGAAGAGGGAATTCTTTTGAAAGAAGAGGAAAGAGGAAAAAGCACATGTGCCCTGGTGGCCACTACATCCATAGTCATCACAGTTTAAATGTGAGCTAGCATCCATTCAGTACGAGTGCTATCTTTTGAAAAAGCAGATAGCTTTTTCAATGCACTTTTGCTGTGTGGATGCTCTCTTCTGGAAGAATTTTTTTTTTGGAAGATCTCTACAGTCTAGACACAGCCTCTGCCTCCTAACCTGACTCCACTGGCAGGCTGCTATGACAAAGTCAGCTTTCTCTTAGCTATTAATGTTTGTTACCCAGCTATTCTGGTGCCACAGTGGCCTCTGGTGGCTAAAAGTATTCCAGGGCAGAATATATTTATTATGTAAAATATTTATTATAATAATAATAAATATATTATATATAATATATTTATAATAATAAAAATAAACAGTTCTGCACCAGATAATGAATTATGTGCATGTGAAATGACACAGAATCTCCCCTGGAATAATTAGGGAAATGTGAGCAGGTGGATGGGTGGGCAGGTTGTACACATGCACATGAACACACAGAAAGCCGAGAAAGAGAAAGGAAGGTTTATTCATTTATCCATTCTGTATATTTATGTTTAGGTATATAATTAACAGCATAAAAAATATGCTGAGATACTCAATTAACCAGAAGACTAACAAAACTGCATTTCACATACACAATGTCTGAATCCATGTTTTTTCCTAAGAATATTAACTCTTGCATTTTTTAACTTTTAAAAATTGTTTTTGTGCTTCTGGAATGATTCATCAGTGTAGCTTTTTGCATGTATGAAGTATTATCATAATTCAGAGTGTCTGGCAGAAAATGGCAGAGCAAACAGAAAAGTCAATTAACCCTCTTGATTCTCAGTTTGAAGCATTAGAAAGGAGGATAGCTGCTGTGAAATAATCCATTTCTTATTGTGTGGGTGATAAATGATATTAGGAGATATCTATACCAGCAATTCCTGGGTATATCAATCAAAATTGTCACTTAATCTGGATTCCAGGAAAACATAACATGCAGTTTTATTTCAGCAAACAGATGGTATAGCATTCAGATCTTCAGCTGTTTAGAACACAAATGGACTTGTCTTCTTTGGCACTGCTCCTGTTGTACTTTTTAAAGAATAACACTTTACATTAATTGACATCAATTATACACTACAACCATGCACACTGAACTCAGCTTGCTGACTGCTGAGTTACAAGATTTTAGTGCTCTATCCAGAAAAATTAGTTACTGTGACCAAATTGTCACTTGATGGCCAAACTTCTGGTGTCACACCTCTCCATATTTTGCCAGTCTTGTTCTTGGACAGAGGATATACGTCCGCCGCCAAGGCCACACTTGAAACCTTTCCAGCTCGGTAGAACATGCCAGAGCTTATGCTCCACCAGCATAGCCTTCTAGAGCCCAGAATCACCTCCATGTCACAATGAGGCAATGGAGTACACCACTGTGAAAGCCCATCTCTTTACCACCAGTATCCTTCCTGTAATGCTGTATGGCTGT
The DNA here is from genome assembly GCF_052426305.1 of Pelodiscus sinensis. NCBI lineage: Eukaryota > Metazoa > Chordata > Testudines > Trionychidae > Pelodiscus > Pelodiscus sinensis. The sequence continues at coordinate 225,708,671 of NC_143052.1, forward strand.
GAAACCTGGAACACAACAATTTCAGAAGAATTAAAGCTGCAAACCACCCAAAGAGAAACGGAAAGACATATGGTGGGTGTGAGTAGGCTACAGAATGTTATTATCATTGATTTGCGTGCAAGAAGCCGTGTCAATGATATCATCCAAGTTATGTACGATTGGAAAAGAAGGTGGGTTGGCCATGTGGCGAGACTGAGAGACAACAGATGGACAGGGCATATAATCCATTGGCATCCACAAGACATAAAAAGAACAAGAGGAAGGCCTCCAGCACATTGGGGGTATCCTTTAAGGAGGATTCATGGAAGGACTTAGATGAGAAATGCACAAAACAGGACAGCATGGAAAAGTTGCGATCTGCATTGGTGGTGAGACTGTTCTCATTGACTGATGTGCCAGATGGGCACCTTGTCCAATTTTACACCTGTGGCAGGCAGAGATAGAGTAAATAAGATCTATGTAAAGTCATAGTTACAACAGAGAGAAAAAAACAGTTAGCAAGCTCAGACATTATTTCCAAACCCCCAAACAAGGAAAACAATAAACCCTAATGGACTATGTAAAACTTTTCCCTATTTACATATTTTAAGAAGTCCGTTCTTGGAGAAAGAAGCATCTCCCATCTCCCTTAATACCTGGGAGAAATGGCTCTGCTCTCAAACAAAGAAAACAGAGAGAAAACTCCCTCTCTTCCATTTTGAAATTCCTACCTATATTGTTATTGGCTGACTGCCTGACACTCCCCCCCCCCCCCCCCGACACCTTGCTAGGTACTCCTTAGTTACTGGGTGCTTGTCAGCACTTCTGATTATGACACCCTTTATATTACACTAGGGCAGTTTTGGCCTCTGGTTCACCCAAAGATCAGGTCAGAGGAACCACTTATCCCTCTTCCTACTGAGAATATACACAGGGTATCTCACAATCATGCCTCCTAGCTCAGAAGGGCAAACACTGATATCTCTGTTAACCGCAAGAGTGCCCCCTGAAAATGTTAATCAATTAAAGAAATGAACTCTGCTCCTCATAGAAATTTACAAGATATTATCAAATAACACATTCATATAAAATGCTGAAATAAAAAGAGGTTTTTGATAATGCACAGGAGCACACGGACTTAACTCAGGATCTTGCCAAGATTTAGATAATGCCAGACTGCAGATTTCAAATGGACTAAGCATTGATAAAAAGAATAACATCCAGGAAGACGTTCCACAAATATAAAACTTTGCCACACAGGTGAATGGTAACAGAGGGTATGTCTACACTACAGGGCTATTTCGAATTAACTTAATTCAAAATAGTTAATTCGAATTGAGCTAAATCGAAATAGCGCATCTGCACCCAAAAACTATTTTGAAAAAAATAGTGTTTTGCTATTTCGAAATAGCACGTCCACACTGAGTGGACCCTGAACCGAAGTTAAGGCTGGCCGGAACCAGTACCGGCTGGGCATCAGGTTAGGACTTAGTGTGTGGGGCTGCTGCCTGAGGCTAACTGATCTCTGTGCTTAAAGGGACTCTACCCTCACCCTGGACTGACAGTTCTCAGAGTTCCCTGCTTGCTTGTCTACCTCGATGAGGGACAGCAAAGCAGTACCGTCTTGGAGTGCCCTGAGTGCCTACACTCGGGACACCACAGCACTCAGCCACATGGAGCCAGAGCTGCCCCTGGGCATGCCAGTGCATCTTGTGGGGTCATTGCCATCAGCACAGCTACACTTGCTGCAGGCTGCCATCCAGGGGGTCTATCGGGGGCCTGTCAGGATCCAGGAGGCCCTGCAGGAGAGCGTCCACCCCGAGGAGCCCTCAGAGCCACCCCAGTCCTCCCCACCAGGGGCTCATGCCCCATTCCTCCCTCACGTCCTTCCACTTACCCCTCCCTAGCCCCCCTTCCTGATGAAAAACAAAAGACACATATGTTCAAAAATAGAAACTGGGTTTATTGAAGAAAACAGGTGCGGATGAACCTCTGGGGAGACTGGGAAAAGGAGGTGGGAGAGGGGAAGAGAGAGGGTGGGAGAAGGGAGGGTGAAACCTGGGAGGAGGGAGCTGGAAGGGGGAAGCAAAGGGAAGAAGGGGGAGGGGAAGCTCAGGGCCCAGGGTTGGGGGTCTCATCGGACCAACTTGATTTTCATGCAAACCTGCTCCTGGGTTCACATGTGGCCTTTGGTGACCAGGCTGGCAGCTATCCTGCCATAGATTGTTGCATTCCTCCATCCAGCGTGGAGATCATGGATGTTGGGGTCATTTCCCCCAAACCTGAATAAGGTCCACATGATCTCCACCCTGGACCAGGAAGGTGCCCACCTTTTCCAGCCCCTGTCAGGCTCCTGGGAGCTGACAGACTGCTCCTGAGGAGCAGTGGAGGGCTGGCTGCCAGTGGCTTGCTGGCTCATGTTTTGGGTCCACTGGGTCAGAGGCCATGGTGGCCACTGCTGGCTCTGGGCTGGCAATCTTGGAGCTGGCACAAGCACTGTGGCCAGAGTCTACCCCTTTAATGGGTCCAGGGCTGGGGGAGAGAAGAGTAAGTTTATTGGTTGTGCCCAGAGTGGCTACCAGGGCTCCCTGGGAAGGGCTGGAGGCCCCTTATTTTGAATTAAGTGTCTACCCAGCACTTAATTCAAAATAGCTATTTTGAATTTGGCATTACTCCTCGTAGAATGACGTTTACCAAATTCAAATTAAGCGCTCCGCTATTTCGAATTAAATTTGAAATAGTGATTTGCATGTATAGACGCTATTGAAGTTAATTCAAAATAACGGATGTTATTTCAAATTAACTTTGCACTGTAGACATACCCATGGAGATCAGCATCTTTCACTGCCCTGTGTTGACTTCTTGGTCCAAAAGTTCATTCAACATAGAAGCAAACAGATCCTATAGCATACAGTGAATATAAAATTGAAATTGAATAAGAGGCAAAATAAAAGCTACCAGTTAATAACTTACTAAAACAACTAATTTCAATGTTGCTATTCAGTAAGGTGTATCCTATTTGTACAAATAAACGTGACTTTTGACAATACTGAACACACATTTTTATTTTAAAAGGACTTTTGCAGACTTGTTTTTGAAGAGGGTATAATAAGCATCATCCATCTAGCAGGAACATGAAGTCCCTCTGTATGACTTAATATTCTCAAAATTGACCATCTAGGGTGTCCCATCTTGGACTGATCAAGACAAGTATTGCTGTCTTTGAATTATTCTGATTCCTTCCTAATATGAAAAATTCAGTCGGCAGAAATGGTTGGTGGTATTAATAACATCTGTAGAATCACTCAATCTAAACCATCAAGAGGAGCTCTCTGTAGTTTAATATAGTGAATATTGGAGCTGGAATGGGGAAAGACTAAATAGAGGGAAAACATAGGGCCACTGGAACATTGGAGTGGAATTGGGGCTAGGAAAGTGGACCAAAGAGTAATGGTCAAACAAAAACCACAGCAGACGAAAACATGAGGAAAACTGAAATGAAAGGAGTGAAGAATACATTAACAGGGGAGACAGATCATATAAAACATGGGAAGGGGGAGAAGAGATTTAGTCAGGATTCAAAAATTTGGGAGACTTAATTTGAAGGAAAACACAGACCACAAAAAAAATCAAAAGTTGTATCTAAATGTAGGAGAAATAGGGAATAAGACACACACAAAAATAGAAAAGGGAAAGGAAAAGGAAGAAGACAAATAAAAAGCAACACTGAGTATTTTTTTGTAGAAAAATTACATTAGTCCTTGTCTTCTATGCATACTTTTATGGTAATTTGGCTATAAAGTAAATGCATAAATAATTGCATTTTCTCTGCCTTTCAGTAAGAAAGTAGTGTTACTTGTTTCTCAAACCTGTCACTGGGATAGGTGACGATAATGCACTTCAGATTATATATCTTTTGGTTATTATACATGGACCTCATTGTCTTTAGCTAGCCCTCAGTTTAGAAGGAAGACCTTGACTTGTCACAGTCATTGGAAGAATGGGAGTGACTCTGTCCCACCAAAAAACAGCAATTTTGACATCTTCAAAAGCTGCTGCTATAGAAATCTTCTATAGCTGCTAACTTATCTGTCACATAACAGTACATTAACTTCCTAATAAATAAGGAGCACAATCTCATTACCTCATAACATGCTCACTGAAGTGCATATGTTCTACCTGAAGGTGACCAATTTGTGTTCTATTTCATAAAAAATTGCCAACAGTGTAGTAGTTTTGTGGACCTTCTTACTAGAAGAAAGGAATTTTTCAAGTAAGCTTGGATAAATGTTCCTATTCTTTTGCACTTTTGAACTCATTCTTTAAAAATGAGATTTTAGTAATAGTATGTAACCAGAGAAGGAACATGAAATATGAATACCCATATACCGATATTAAACACAGGTTTTACTCTACCTTAACGATGCACTGCCGCTTGAAGCAGACAGAGAATTTTATATATTACCATCAGATTTTTCTTCAGGAGACATGAGGATGAACTATGTCTTAGACAATGGAGAACTGGTCTAGGTATGTCACCATGATGACTCTTACCTCGGATAGATCCTTGAAATCTGTGGGTGTAATGAACTGAGCCTCTAGCCTCTGTTTCATAATAGTCGGTCTCCTCTGAGCTCCCCCTCCTCTACTTCCCTGGAATAATTAAAAAAAAATGAAGCTACAAATCAGTTTCCACTCCCCTATGTGCGTATCTTCCATATAATAGCATTATGTTGTTATTTTTATTCAATCTTTATGCAATTGAAATACCCATTGAATTGAAGTAAAATGCATGCATGTGTAAAAACAGAGAAAGGGCCTCAGGATTTGAATCACATAAATTTAGAGCTATTAATTCAACAGGTTAATTTGATAAATACAGATGAGGAATGACAATTGTCTGTTAACATCTAAAATGCAAAATATATCTCCCTGCTACCCAACTAGTTACACCAAACAATTTCTTAACAACGTCTCTATATAGTCTTAGATTCCTTCACAATAGCCTTTTAATGGAAGAGCACAATGGTGAAAGAATTTCAAAGAATTCATTGCAATGTGAGGGTTCATTGCAGGAGGAGTAACGGTAGTCCGAATTAGGAGCTTTAGTTCGAACTACCTAGCCCGTGCCGCGTGTAGCCGCGGGCAGGGAGTTCGAACTACCGGGCATTTAAAAATGGCAGCGCCTGGGAACATGCAAATAAAGCCCGGGATATTTAAATCCCAGACTTCATTTGCAAGTTCGAATGACTACATTAGCCACCCTAGTTCAAACTAGGGTGGCTAGTGTAGACATACCCTGAGAGAGCTAAATAATGATCAGATTTGGTCTCTAAACATACACCAGAGGGATACATACCAGGGAGAAAAAGGAGTTATTTCAGTTGAGTGCCAATGTGGACACAAGAACAACTGGATATAAACTGATCGTCAACAAGCTTAGGATCCAAATTAGGTAAGGGTTTCTAATAATTAAAGGAGTAAAGGAGCAGTGGGTGGGGATTCAAGATGTAGGCCTTGTCTACACTAAAAGGAAGATTGACGCTGATGCAATCGATCTTACGGAGTTTGATTTAACGAGTCTAGTTAAGACTCACTAAATCAAAATCAAAAGGCACTCCCCCAATGTCTGGCACTCCTCCTTTTGTAAAGGAAGCCAACAGTAATGTTTGCTCCCACTGCCAAGGTTGGCTTGAGGTAAGTCAACTCCCTCTATGTATTCTGCATAGCTAGAGTTGCATACCTTAAGCCAAACTACCGGGTCTAGTAGATCTAGTTTTAGTTTGATAAGTTTATGGAGGGGATGGTAAGATGGGACTGTATGTGGCCCATTGGTGAGTGCTAGTAGTAAAAACTCCCAACAGTCAGATTGGAAATGCTATGAGTTACTAGGGAATTTTTTTTCAGGTTTCTGCATAAAGGGTTTTTGTCCACATTCTCAGGGTGTAGTTGATCACCATATTTGGGATTGCAAAGGAATTTTGTCCCAGGTGAGATTGACGTGTATAAACTAGTGAAAATAGTGTATTCTCTGTAACTTAAAAGTCTTTAAACCATTCTTTGAGTACTTCAGAACTCAATCAGAGGCTAAGTGGGTGAAGAGGGTAAATGGGTGAAGTTCTGTGACCTGCAATGTGCAGGTCAGACGAGATGATCACAATGGTTTCGTCTACGATTATAATGTATTTTGGTGTGCAGAGTGCCTATTAATATGCCATTAAAAGGTGAGATAAAAATGGTGAAAGGAATTCAATGCAAGTCTTTCATTTACAGTGCAGTTTGTTAAATCAAAATTAAAGGAACAGTGTCCATAGCAATAACATGAAACTCAAATACAGTTACAGGTTTTCATTTTATTTTACTTTTTGAGGGCTTTAGTTTCCCATTAATTTTTTAACACGGCTCTCCATTGAAATTAGGTGTAAATATATTAAAGTAAACACGCACATGCTTAACTTCTAAGACCATTATACACAAGTAGATCATTGAAGTCAATAAATATTATCAACACTGAATTAAAAATATAGCAAGGGGGGAGGTGTCTCAGAGAATGTCTATACTGCAATCTTATTTCTGGGGCATGTCAGTGTACAAGTTGATAAAGTTATGTATTACGTAATTACATATGTCTCAAACAATTAATATATCATGATGATTTTCTGCTACTGTCAATACACCTTCTAAAATTGTACAAATATATGAACACTAACATATCTTTCTTTCCCCCCTTTATTTGTCTTTCCCTCCTTTTCTGAACTGTTTATTAACCTTCCTGCTTTCTTCATAATGGGACTAATTTCAGAACAGTTTTCTTTCTAATGGATTATTGGTCCTTTTTATTCTGGTTGCAGCAACAACTAGGAAATGAATAGGAATGCAATAATGAATCAGAATGAGTGAAAAAATTACCTAAACATTTCAGAACCTTCAGGAGGTTGTTCTGATTTATTTTAAAAATCTAAATTCAGAGTTAGGTGAAGTTTGTAACAAATATTCATCCAGGTTACAGTAAAAAAAAAAAACAAATTCTTCAGGGAAACTAGAAAGGTGAGCAGGGCAAGCCAGCTGAATATTATCTGTATGGTAATTTCATAACATTTTAACTTCAGGAAATCATGTACTTTTATTCTTGTGGATAATGACAGTAACTGACTGATTGCAACTTAGATGGTACATGAGTGCAGTTATATCAGGGGCTGATTCAAAGCTCATTGAACTTGACGGGAGGCTTTTATTCACTTCAGTGATCGCTGGATCAGGCCCTTAATAAAAAGACAACAACAGACTGGCCACACAATCAAACATTTCAAGATATTATTTCAAATGGACAATATCTAAGTATTACTATTACCCTTTTAAAGATCAGAATCTAGATTTAGAACTGAAGAAATCTTGTTGAAAAATGTGACCTTAATAAGTTTGATGCAGAAATTTAAAAACAGTTTTTGTTCTTGTTAAAGTAGAACCATCTGATTTATCTCTGTGATCGTGGACCAATTAGTGATATTTGACTATTTAGAAGTCTCTTTTAAGATTCAGTAAATTGATCTAGGTGTTAATACTGAGTGCAGAAGAAGATAAAAGAAAAACTTTAAACACATCCATGTTTTCTGCCTAACTAGAGGCCTGATCCAAAGATTGACTTTAATGAGCTGTGCATCAAGTCTTAATTTCTCTTTGATTACCTAAAAATAGTTTGTATTTGCTAAATGAGGATTAATTATCTTAAATAGTTCTCAAAAGAATAAGCATATAACCTAATAGTGTTTGATCCAAATGATTATTCAGTTACATTATGCTTATTTAAATTTTTCCTGAATTTTCAGCTGCAGATATTATTGTTTACTCCCTCTTCCTTCTTGTTAAAGAGAAATTAAGAGCTCATGAATGATGTTGGTTTTAGAGATATGGAGATAAAAGTTCTTAATCTTCTCAGAGTAT